>NC_082706.1:210024344-210271844 GCF_030144855.1 Hypanus sabinus | reverse complement strand
GTTTCCACACGTACATCAAAAACGACAGTGAAATGTGTCGATTGTATTAACAACTAACACAACCTAATGATGTGCTGGGGCAACCACACATTCCAATGCCAAATACCATGCTGACAGTTCACTGCGAACAATACAAGTAACAACAGGAAAACAAACCCCTTTCTACCCACTCACTCACTCACTCACTCCCTACCCACTCACTCACTCACTCCCTACCCACTTACACCCCAATACACCCACTCACTCACAATGCACCCTCTCACTCACTCCCTACCCACTTACGCCCCAATACACCCACTCACTCACAATATACCCTCTCACTCACTCCCTGTATACCTACTCACTCACTCCCTACCCACTTACGCCCCAATACACCCACTCACTCACAATACACCCTCTCACTCACTCCCTGTACACCCACTCACTCACTCCCTACCCACTCACTCACTCACTCACTCCCTACCCACTTACGCCCCAATACACCCACTCACTCACTCACGATACACCCTCTCACTCACTCCCTATGCACCCACTCACTCACTCCCTGTATACCCACTCACTCTCTCACTCCCGATACACCCACCCACTCACACACTCACCCACCCACCCACTCACACAGTAATATCCATGTAAATCTCCAGAAAGCCACAATGCTAAACACCACTAGAATAGTCTAAAAGTTGCTAGCGATTGAGAAATGAGTGAGCTTGGCTATGCCTGTGCCTCAGGTTTACCAGCTGAGAAAAATAATGAATAAATAACAATAAATAACCAATAAGTATTGAGAACATAAGATGAAGAATCCTTGAAAGTGCATCCAGAGGTTGTGGGAACAGTTCAGTGACGGGGTGAGTGAAGTTATCCCCTCTGGTTCAGGAGCCTGATGGTTGAGGGTAATAACTGTTCCTGAACCCGGTGATGTGGGACCTGAGGCTCCTGATGGCAGCAGCGAGAGGAGATTACAGCCTGGGCGGTGGGGGTCCCTGATGGTTGAGGGTAATAACTGTTCCTGAACCCGGTGATGTGGGACCTGAGGCTCCTGACGGCAGGAGCGAGAGGAGAGCACGGCCTAGGCGGTGGGAGTCCCTGATGATGGATGCTGCTTTCCTGCGACAGCGCTTCCTATCAATATACTCCTAGAGAAACTTAAAGAAATGTTTAAAATAACAAGGGGCACGGACAAAGTGGATGGTAACAGTCTTTTTCCCAGGAGTGGGGGGCGCGAGACTAAAATGAAGAGGTGTTGGTTTAGGGCGAGAGGGGAATGATTTTGGAGGATCCTGAGGGGCAACGTTTTCACACAGAGGCTGCTGAGTAAGTGGAAGTGGTTCAGACAGGTGTAATAGCATTATTAATAATTACTCGGAGGGGTGAGTCTGAGAGGGATACAGGACAAACACAGGAAACTGGGACTAGCTGGGTGGGCACTGAGGTCAGCATGGGCCAGTTGGGCCGAAGGGCCTGTATGTGCTCAGTAACTCTGATAGGCACCAGTGAGATACACTGCGGACATAGAACTTTGGTGCCACAGTAGCAAACAGTTAGCGCGGCACTATTACAGCTCGGGGTGGCCGAGCTCACAGTTCAATTCCAGCACCGTCTGTAGGTCCTCCCTTCTGACTCAGCAAGGCAAACGCAGGCGAGGTATCCAAAGGACACTCAGAGAAAAAATGAAGCTCATCGGAAACCCAAACCAATGGCCGTGAAAGAGAAGAGGATGTGACGAAATTACATTCTTA
This sequence comes from Hypanus sabinus, assembly GCF_030144855.1. NCBI lineage: Eukaryota > Metazoa > Chordata > Chondrichthyes > Myliobatiformes > Dasyatidae > Hypanus > Hypanus sabinus. Next base: position 210,270,105 of record NC_082706.1, on the reverse strand, counting down.
ATGAGCAAAGGAAAATGAAAAACTGTATTGCAACTTCAGAGAGTAAAAGAGAAAAATGAGTCAGTGGTGTAGTGCAAAGGAGGGGAGGGAAAGGAGAGTGATCACAGATTTTAGCTCATTCAACAAACAAAGTCAAAGTCAAAAACAATTTATTATCTAAGTATGTATACATTATATTAAGAGGTTGTTCAGAAAGGACGTGCTGGTGTTGGAGAGCGTCCAGAGGAAGCTGATTACAATGATTTCAGAAATGAAATGAAATCAGCAGCAGTTGATGGCTCTGGATGACCAATGAGCAGGAACTTCTTTACTAGAGGGTGGTGAATATGCAGAATTATTTGCCACAGATGGCCGTAGAAGCCAAGTTATTGGGTATATTTAAAGCAAAGGTTGACGAGTATCCAGATGAGTCAGGGTATCAAAGATCTTAGCACAGAAACAGGCCTTTCAGCCCATCCAGTCCGAACCGAGTTAACAGACAGACAGTCACACTTTATTGATCCCGAGGGAAATTGGGTTTCGTTACAGTCGCACCAACCAAGAACAGTGAAGAAATATAGCAAAATAAAACCATAAATAATAATAAGTTAATCATGCCCAGTGGAAATAAGTCTATTGGCTCAGGGTGTCTGACACTCCGAGGGAGGAGTTGCACAGTTTGATGGCCACAGGCAGGAATGACTTCCTATGACGCTCAGTGTTACATCTCAGTGGAGATGTATGACCTCAGTCTCCTCAGGAAATAGAGACGGCTCTGACCCTTCTTGTAGACAGCCTCAGTGTTCTTTGACCAGTCCAGTTTATTGTCCATTCGTATCCCCAGGTATTTGTAATCCTCCACCATGTCCACACTGACCCCTTGGATGGAAACAGGGGTCACCGGTGCCTTAGACCTCCTCAGGTCCACCACCAGCTCCTTAGTCTTTTTCACATTAAACTGCAGATGATTCTGTTCACACCATGTGACAGAGTTTCCCACCGTAGCCCTGTACTCAGCCTCATCTCTCTTGCTGATGCATCCAACCATGGCAGAGTCATCAGAAACCTTCTGAAGATGGCAAGACTCTGCAGTAGTTGAAGTCCGAGGTGTCGATGGTGAAGAGAAAGGGAGACTCCGAGGTGTAGATGGTGAAGAGAAAGGGAGACTCCGAGGTGTAGATGGTGAAGAGAAAGGGAGACTCCGAGGTGTAGATGGTGAAGAGAAAGGGAGACTCCGAGGTGTAGATGGTGAAGAGAAAGGGAGACTCCGAGGTGTAGATGGTGAAGAGAAAGGGAGACTCCGAGGTGTAGATGGTGAAGAGAAAGGGAGACAGGAATTAAGAGGTGAGTCCTGATCATAAGACCATAAAAAACAGGAGCAGAATTAGGCCATTTGGCCCATCGAGTCTGCTCTGCCAGTTCATCATGGCTGATCCAGTTTTCCACTCAGCCCCAATCTCTTGCCCTCTCACCATATCCCTTCATGCCCTGACAATCAAGAATTTCTTAACCTCTGCTTTAAATATACATTAAGATTTGGCCTCCACAGCTGCCTTTCGCAAAAAATACCTCAGATCACCACACTCTGGCTAAAGAAATTCCTCCTCATGTCCTTTCTAAAAGGGCTCCCCTCTATTCTCAGGCTCTGACTCTGGCAGACTCCCCCATCACGGGAAACATCCTCTCCACACCCATTCTGTCAAGGCCTTTCTCCATTCAACAGGTTTCAATGAGGTCAGCTCTCATTCTTCTGAATTCCAGTGAATACAGGCCCAGAGCCATCAAACGCTCTTCATATCACAAGCCATTCAATCGTCGATGAAGGGTCTCAGCCCAAAACATCAACTGTTTACTCTTTTCCATAGATGCTGCCTGACCTGCTGAGTTCCTCCAACATTTTGCGTGTGCTGCTTGGATTTCCAGCATCTGCAGATCTTCTCATCGAAACACTTATTTGCCTAGTCCCTTCGACCTGCTTGGCTGACTGGTGGGAGACAAAGAGCAGGAATAAACGGAGCCTTTTCTGTTGGCCACCAGTCACTAGTGGTGTTGCATGGTGGCCTGTGTTGGGTCCTGCTTCTTCTTACGTTATATGTCAAAGACTTGGATGACAGAATTGATGGCTTTGTGGCCAAGTTTGTAGACAATACAAAGATAGGCGGAGAGGCAGATAGGTGTTCAGGAAGCAGGAAACCGCAGAGGAGTCCAACACCTCTTTTTCCCTTATTAGGGAGAGAGAGAGCCTGTGGTATGTCGAACACAGGATGAACAAGTAGACTTTGGGGTTCTGCAAGTCTGTGTCTTTATTGATGCCTTGCTGCACACTTGAGTGCTCGGTGGGGGACACCGTTGCTTTCTTTTTACTGGCGGGAGGGGGGTTCATTGCTTTGCTGCTGCCTATGCATGGGACAGAGGGAAGCTGGGGGGGTAAGTGTACGGTCATACACTTCAGCAGAAGGAATAAAGGTGTGGACTATTTTCTAAATGGGGAGAAAATTAGAAAATCTTAAGTGTAAAGGATTTGGGAGTCCTTGTGCAGGGTTCCCTAAAGCTTATCTGGAAGGCTGAGTCTGTGGTGAGGAAGGCAAATGCAATATTAGCATTAATTTTGAGAGGACTAAAATATAAAAGCAAGGATGTAATTTTGAGGTTTTAGAAAGAACAGGTGAGGCCTCAATTGAAGTATTCGAAGCAGTTTTGGGCCCCTTCTCTAAGAAAAGATAGAAACATAGAAAACCTACGGCACAATACAGGCCCTTCAGCCCACAAAGCTGAGCTGAACATATCCCTACCTTAGAACTACCTAGGCTTACCCATAGTTGTCTAGTTTTCTAAGCTCCATGTATCCATCCAGGAGTCTCTTAAAAGACCCTATCGTTTTGGCCTCCACCACTGCCACTGGCAGCCCATTCCACACACTCACCACTCTCTGTATAAAAAAACTTGACATCTCCTCTGTACCTACCTCCAAGCACCTTAAACCTGTGTCCTCTTGTGCTAGCCATTTCAGCCCTGGGAAAAAGCCTCTGACTAACCACATGATCAATGCCTCTCATTATCTTCTACATCTCTATCAGGTCATCTCTCATCCTCCATCGCTCCAAGGAGAAAAGGCCAAGTTCACTCAACCTATTCTCATAAGGCATGCTCCCCAATTCAGGTAACATCCTTGTAAATCTCCCCTGCACCCTTTCTATGGTTTCCAAGTCCTTCCTGTGGTGAGGCGACCAGAACTGAGCACAGTACTCCAAGTGGGGTCTGACCAGGGTCCTATGCAGCTGCAACATTACCTCTCGGCTCTTAAGCTCAATCCCACAATTGATGAAGGCCAATGGCACATGCCTTCTTAACCACAGAGTCAACATGCATAGCAGCTTTGAGTATCCTATGGACTTGGACCCCAAGATCCCTCTGATCCTCCACACTGCCAAGAGTCTTGCCATTAATGTGATATTCTGTCATCGTATTTGACCTACCAAAATGAACTACCTCACACTTATCTGTGTTGAACTCCATCAGCCACTTCTCAGCCTAGTTTTGCATCATATCAATGTCCCATTGTAAACTCTGACAGCCCTCTACACTATGCACAACACCCCAACCTTTGTCTCATCAGCAAATTTACTGACCCATCCCTCCACTTCCTCATCCAGGTCATTTATAAAAGTCACGAGGAGGACGGGTCCCAGAACAGATCCCTGAGGCACACTACTGGTCACCGGCCTCCACGCAGAATATGACCTGTCTACAGTCACTCTTTGCCTTCTGTGGGCAAGCCAGTTCTGGATCTACAAAGCAAGGTCCCCTTGGATCCCATGCCTCCTTACTTTCTCAATAAGCCTTGCATGGGATACCTTATCAAATGTCTTGCTAAAATCCATACACACTACATCTACGGCTTTACTTTCATCTATGTTTTCAGTCACATCCTCTAAAAATTCAATCAGCCTCGTAAGGCACGATCTGCCGTTCACAAAGCCAAGCTGACTATTCCTAATCATATTTTGCCTCTCCAAATGTTCATAAATTCTGCCTTTCAGGATCTTCTCTATCAACTTACCAACCACTGAAGTAAGACTCACTGGTCTATAATTTCCTAGGCTAACCCTACTCCCTTTCTTCAATAACAACATTTGCAACCCTCCAATCCTTCGGAACTTCTCCCGTCCCCATTGATGATGCAAAGATAATCTCCTCCCTCACCTCCCACAGTAGCCTGGGGTATATCTCATCCAGTCCTGGCGACTTATCCAACTTGATGCTTTCCAAAAGCTCCAGCACATCCTCTTTCTTAATATCTACATGCTCAAGCTTTTCAGTCTGCTGTAAGTCATCACTACAATCTCCAAGATCCTTTTCCATAGTGAATACTGAAGTAAAGTATTCATTAAGTACCTCTGCTATTTCCTCTGGTTCCATACACACTGTCACACTTGATTGGTCCTGTTCTTTCACACCTTATTCTCTTGTTCTTCACATACTTGTAGAAGACCTTGGGGTTTTCCTTAATCCTGCTCGCCAAAGCCTTCTCATGGCCCCTTCTGGCTCTCCTGATTTCCTTCATAAACTCCTTCCTGTTAGCCTTATAATCTTCTAGATCTTTAACATTATCTAGTTCTCTGAACGTTTTGTAAGCTTTTCTTTTCTTCTTGACTAGATTTATTACAGCCTTTGTACACCACAGTTCCTGTACCCTGCCATAACTTCCCTGTCCCATTGGAACGTACCTATGCAGAACTCCACACAAATATCCGCTGAACATTTGCCACATTTCTTCTGTACGTTTCCCTGAGAACATCTGTTCCCAATTTAAGCTTCCAAGTTCCTGCCTGATAGCCTCATAATTCCCCTTACTCCAATTAAACACTTTTCTAACTTGTCTGTTCCTGTCCCTCTCCAATACTATGGTAAAGGAGATAGAATTGTGATCACTATCTCCAAAATGCTCTCCCTCTGAGAGATCTGACACCTGACCAGGTTCATTTTCCAATATCAAATAAAGTACAGTCTCTCCTCTTGTAGGCTTATCTACATATTGTGTCAAGAAACATTCCTGAACACACCTAACAAACTCCATCCCATCTAAACCCCTTACTCTAGGGAGATGCCAATCAATACTTGGGAAATTAAAATCTCCTATCACGACAACTCTGTTATTATTACACCTTTCCAGGATCTGTTTCCCTATCTGCTCCTCGATATCCCTGTTACTATTGGGCGGCCTATAAAAAACACACATTTATTGACCCCTTTCCTGTTCCTAACCTCCACCCACAGAGACTCCATAGACAATCCTTTCATGATGTCCACCTTTTCTACAGCTGTGACACTATCTCTGATCAATAGTGTCACGCCCCCACCTCTTTTGCCTCCCTCCCTGTCCTTTCTGAAACAGCTAAAACCCAGCACTGGAAGTAACCATTTCTGTCCCTGAGCCATCCAAGTCTCTGTAATGGCCACCACATCACAGCTCCAAGTACCGATCCACGCTCTAAGCTCATCCGCTTTGTTCACAACACTCTTTGCGTTAAAATAGATTCATCTCAAACCTTTGGTCTGAACGCATCCCTTCTCTATCACCTGCCTATCCTCCCTCTCACACTGTCTCCCAGCTTTCTCTATTTGTGAGTCAACAGCCTCTTTCCCACTCTCTTCAGTTCGGTTCCCACTCCCCAACAATTCTAGTTTAAACTATCCCCAGTATCCTTAGCAAACCTCCCCGCCAGGATATTGGCCCCCCAGGGATTCAAATGCAACCAGTCTTTTTTTTTACAGGCCACTCCTGCCCCAGAAGAGGTCCCAATGATCCAGAAATCTGAATTCCAGCCCCCTGCTCCAATCCCATGCATTTATCCTCCACCTCACTGTTCCTATACTCACTGTCACGTGGCACAGGCAGCAATCCTGAGATTACTACCTTTGAGGTCCTGCTTCTTAACTTCCTTTCTAACTCTCTGTAGTCTGTTTCCAGGACCTCTTCCCCAAAGTACGTGGTTGTACTTTGATAACAAATTTACTTTGAACTACATTGAACCACAGAGTGAAATGCACCTTCTGCGCCAACAACCAATGCATCCGAAAATGTGCGGGGTGCAAACCGTTTGGCCAGCGTCCAGATAACACGCCCGCAATGTTTGGCAGAATAATACAGACTAAGGTACAATAAGACCATAAGATATAGGAGCACAATTATGCCATCTGGCCCATTGAGTCCACTCCACCATTTCATCATGGCTGATCCTTTTCTCCCCTCCTCAGCCCCACTCCCCGGCCTTTTCCCCACAACCTTGTCCAGTCAAGAACTGATCAAGCTCTGCCTTAAATACACCTATTAACCTGGTTTCCACAGCTGTCTGAGGTAATAAATCCCACAAATTCACCACCCTCTGGCTAAAGAAATTTCTCTGCATATCTGTTTTAAATGGATGACCCTCTGTCTTGAGGCTGTGCACCCTTGTCCTGGACTCCCCCACCATGGGAAACATCCTTTCCACATCTACTCTGTCTAAGCCTTTCAATGTTCAAAAGGTTTCACTGAGATTCCTCTCATCCTTCTGAATTCCAGTGAGTACAGACCCAGAGCCATCAAACTTCAGACCACACTGAGCAGTTTTGGGCCTCTTATCTAAGAAAATATGTGCTGGCATTGGAGAACATCAAGAGAAGGTTCACGAGAGCGATTCCCAGAATGAGAGAGTGAGATGCGGTTGATGGCTCTGGTCTGTACTCACTGGAGTTTAGAAGAATGAAGGGGATTTCATTGAAACCTGTCAAATATTGAAAGGCCTAGATAGAGTGGATGTGGAGAGAATGTTTCCTAAAGTGGCAAAATCTAAGACCAGAGGTCAAGCCTCAGACATCTATTTGGAACACAGATGAGGAGACACTTCTTTAGACCATAAGACCATGAGATATAGGGGCAGAATTAGGCCATTTGGCCCATTGAGTCTGCTCCACCATTCTATCATAGCTGATCACGGATCCCACTCAACCCCATACACCTGCCTTCTCACCATAACCTTTGACACCCTGACTAATCAAGAATTTATCAACCACCCCTTTAAATGACTTGGCCTAATCAGCCACCTGTGTCAAAGAATTTCACAAATTCGTTGACAGGTTCTTGATTGGTCAGGACATCAAAGGTTACGGGGAGAATGCATGTGAATGGGGTTGAGAGGCATAATAAATCAGTCATGATGGAATGGCAGAGCAGACTTGATGGGCCAAATGTGCTCCAGTGTTTTATGGTTTTATTTATTCTATTTATTTAGAGATACAGAGTGGAGTGTGCCCTTCCACTCTTTGAGCCACACCCCACCCCCACACCCCCAGCAAATGACCCTAACCTAATCACAAAACAATTTATGACAATTAGTTGAAATAGCCAGTACTTTTTTGAACAGTGGGAGGAAACCGGAGCACCCGAAGAAAACCCATATATTCCAAGGGGAGGACGTACAGAGGCTCCTAATAGAGTGGCTCTGTGGTGGGATAATTCAAGGCAGTTTCCAGACTCTGTTATGTGGTCAGCACAACATTGTGGGCCGAAGGGCCTGTAATGTGCTGTAGATTTCTCTGCTCTAATGGCGCCAGATGTGAACTCCATAACACCCTGACTTCAGTAACATTGCGCTGACCACTACACCACCTGGCGCTCTTATCAGCAAGGAGCAAAACAATAAAAATAACAAGCATGAAATGTTCCATAAAATGAACTGTTAGAATGGTTGAAGGAAATATGGACAACCCAAGGTCAAGGGCTGAGATTCTCTCACTGCATTCTTGTTTTTCACTCCTGTTTTCACAACATCAGAATGTGGACACCAGAGAGGGTTTGTGTTTATATTTTATCTCCTTGGCCGCATTTCACGTACAAAAACTACAGCGAACTGTCAGGTCAGCGGAAAAGGTCATTTGCTGCAGCTTACCATTGCTGTAAGAGTTTTTTTAATTTAGGGATACAGCACAGTTACAGGCTTTTCTGGCTCAGTGAGCCCACAATGCCCAATTACACCCCTGTGACCAATTAACCTATGAACCCGTACACCTTGGGGGTGGATTTGAGGGAGTGCCGGCGGTAGAAGTTGTGATTACTAAAGAGAAGGTGCTTGGTAAACTGAAAGGTCTGGAGGTCGATCATTCGCCTGGACCAGATGGACTGCACCCCAGGAGTCTGAAAGAGGTGGCTGAAGAGATAGTGGAGGCATTAGTAATGATCTGTCAAGAGTCGATGGATTCTGGCATGATTCTGGAAGACTGGAAAATTGGAAGTGTCACTCCACTCTTCAAGAAGTGTGTGGGGGGGTGGGGGTAGGAGGCAAAAGAAAGGAAATGCTACACCGACAAACTCCAGCTTGCCCCCGTGGTGCTCCAACCCAGGATGTCCTCCACCTGGTCCAAACACACCCTCTCTCCAAGGTCCGAGAAGGCTTTACACGGTCCATCAAAGTGCCCGTGGAAGAGGATGGCTTGACGAAAACCAGTTAAAAGTGTGAAGAGAAAAACTCCTGCCACACAAAACAACAACAACTGGTTGGGAAGATGCTGGAGTCGATTATTAAGGATGAAGTTTTGGGGTAATTGGAGGTTCATGATAAAGTAGGCCAAATTCAGCATGGTTTCCTTAAGAGAAAATCTTGCCTAACAAATCTGTTGGAATTCTTTGAAGAAATAACAAGCAGGATAGATAAAGGAGAATCGGTAGATGTTGTGTTTGGATTTTCGGAAGGCCTTTGACAAGGTGCCACACGTGAGGCTGTTTAACAAGCCTCGAGCCCATGGTATTACAGGAAAGATACGAACTTGGATAGAAAATTGTCTGACTGGCAGGAGGCAAAGAGTGGGAATAAAGGGAGCCTTTTCTGCTTGGCTGCCAGTGACTAGTGGTGTTCCGCAGCAGTCAGTGTTGGAACCACTACTTTTCATGTTATATGTTAATGATTTGGATGTTGGAATTGATGGCTTCGTTGCAGGCAATGCGAAGATAGATGAAGGGTGAGATAGTTCTGAGGAAGCAGGGAGTCTACAAAAGGAGAAGTGGCAGGTGGAATACAGTGCCTGGAAGTGTTTAGTCATGCACTACGTAGAAGTGATGTAAACTATTTTCTAAACAGAGAAAATTCAAAAATCAGAGGTTCATCGGTTTGTATGTTCTCCCTGTGACCGGTGGGTGTTCGAGTTTCCTCCTACATTTCAAAAGTTAACAAGATGAAGGCATGTTATGTTGGTACCGGAAGCATGACCACATTTGTGGGCTGCCCTCAGCACATCCTTTGACTGTGTTAGTTACTGATGCAAAAAATGTATTTCGCTGTATGTGTTCCACATTGATGTACGTGTGCGAAATAAAACTAATAACTGAGAGAAGATTGTCAACTTCAACTCACTTGGACAATGTCTTCTGTGTATTAGACTTGCTCCCTGTAGAATGGCATGGTTCTAGCTGTTGGATCCAACTGTTTAATTCTTAGATTAGATGGTTAGTTGTTAGTTCCATTGTGATTTAACAATTAATTACATGTATTATAACTAGTTCAAGTTCTTTTAATAAGCCTCTAGTGGTTATATTGGTATAATTCAGGAAGCATCTCTTGGTACTGCAATGTTTGAATAAGTGCTTTCTCATTGGTTAACTCTTATCTACGGATTTGAATGGAATTTTTCTTTATTTATAGGTATAAAAACTGCAGCTGGGTGCCTTCTTCACTTTTTGTGTCTCCCTTCACTAAATAGCCTGTCCATTTTAAATTTCAAATGAGTCCTGCTGAAGGGTTTCAGCCAGAAACGTCAACTGTACACTTCTCCTAGATGCTGCCTGGCCTGCTGAGTTCCTCCATCATTTTGTGTGTGTTGCTTGCATTTCCAGCATCTTCAGATTTTCTCTTGTTTGCATTTTAAATTTATCTTTGTTTTATCAACACTTAATAAAACAATCAGGAAGCAACAACTTTTGCACCTCTTTCCTGACTTCTGTAAGAGCCTTGGATCAGGATCCAACATAGTTTTGGAAATCCTTTGAAAACAGAAAGGATCAGGAAAAGCAATACAAAACAAAACTTTAGAACAAGAGTTTGGGAAACAGATTACTCAGTGAGTTTCATGCCAGCAAGGAAATTTATTACAGCCTTGGGTACATTGGGATAGCAGTCCACCTGTCCATTATAGACAATGCCTTCAATTGAAATTAATAGGAAAGGTAATTAAACACAAGTGCAACCCATGGGATGTTTACTCATAGAGTCATAAAGAAGTACAGCACAGAAACAGCATTCAGCCCACCTAGTCCATGCCAAAACCATTTAAACTGCCTACTCCCAACCCCCTGCTCCCTGGCTATAGCCCTACATACCCCTACTATCCATATACCCATCCAACCTTCTCTTAAACATTGAAACCGAGCTTGCATGAACCACTTGTGCTGGTAGCTCATTACACACTCTCACAGCCCTCTCAGTTCCCCTTAAACTTCTCATCCTTCACCCTTAACCAATGACCTCTCGTTGTAATCCCACTTAACCTCAGCAAAAAAAGCCTGCTTACATTTACCCTATCTGTACCCCTCGTAATTTTGTATACCTCTATCAAATTGCCCCTCATTCTTTTACATTCTACAGAATACAGTCCTAACCTATTCAATCTTTCCATATAACTCAGGTCCTCCAGACCCAGCAACAGCCTTGTAAATTTTCTCTGCACTCTTTCAACCTTATTTACATCTTTCCTGTAGCTAGGTGACCTAAAATGCACGTGATCCTCCGAATTAGGTCTCACCAACATCTTATACAATTTCAACATAACATCCCATCTCCTCTACTCAATACATTGATTTACGAAGGCCAATGTGCCAAAACCTTTCTTTACGACTCTATCTACTTACAATGCAGCTTCAATGAATTATGGACCTGTGTTCCCAGATCCCTTTGTTCTACTACACTCCTCACTGCCCAACTGTTCACAGTGAAAGACCCACCCTGGTTGGTCCTATCAAAGTGCAAAACCTCACACTTGTCTGCATTAAATTCCATCTGCCATTTATCAACCCATTTATCAATCCTCTCTCCATCCATGTGGACAGTCCTGGAAACAATGGGGAAGAACATAGAACATAGCTTCTTGACAGAGTAAGAGGTGTGATTCTGTTCTTTTCATTGCTTGTGTTGTTCTGCTGAACATTGTGGGCATGCTACATTGGCACCAGAGTGTGTGGTGGACTTGTGGGCTGCCCCCAGTACACCCTCAGGTCCTGTTGGTTGTTAAAGCAAACACATTTCACTGTAAGTTCCGATGTACATGTGATAAATAAATAAATCCTGATTGCAAAGCTGTTTTCCAAACAATGCCTCTCTTTACCTTCTCGTCCATTTCATTTTGGCTAATTTGATGCCCCAGTTGTGTAGTGGTTAGCACAATGCTATTGCAGCTCAGGGCATGGGAGTTTGGAATTCTATGTAAGGACTCTCTGTATGTCCTCGCCTTGGAATGCACGGGCTTTTCCCAGATGCTCTGGTTTCCTCCCACATCCAAAGATGTACCAAGTAGGTTCATTGTCGTGTGATTGGCATAGGTTTATCGGGGTTGTTGTGGCTTGCTGGGAGGTACGGCCTGAAGGACTGGAAAGGCCTATTCCACGCAGATTAAATAAAATTATAATTTTGTCGCAATGACAAGATGCTTCCAAATAACTGTAAATTATGGTTATAATTTTCTGGTAGGATTTTGGTCTTGTTTCCAAGTCTGATGTTTGAAATTTAGAAAGCTGATGAACTTACATGGCTATTTTGAATATTATCTCGGGTTACTTCATAAACTTCAAAGTTCACTTCCAAAGCTAGATGACAAAATCATCAATTTTCTGACTGGTCATTTCCTGCAGGTTTCATCTCCCTTTCCAGGTACAAGAGCCTTTACGTTGCTTCTTGGCAGAATATTTAGGTCTGGAAGCCGGTTTTGAACTCTCTCTCTAGGTGCACATGGACACTCACCAGCAAGTGGCCACAAATGTCTCTCCCCCTGCCTTGAATGTGGATAAACAAGATTTTCTGCGTTTCTTCTGGAACATTCTAGCTTACTGTTACTGGCCATAGAGTCATCAAGACATAGAAGAGAAGAACATACAAACATGCCCTTTGACCCATCTAGTCCATGCTGAACTGCCCAGTGCCATTGGCTTGCACCCAGAATATAGCCTTCCATTCCCCTCCATCCATGTACCTATTCCAATTCTCTTAAGCGTTGAAATCAAACCCGTTACCACCACTTTCGCGGACCTTTTTCTCACCACCCTGAGTGAAGAAGTTTCTTAAACATTTCACATTTCACCCTTAACCCATGACCTCTAGTTCTAGTCTCACTTTAATTAGACCTGCAGTTATAGCAAATAGAAATATGGACCAAATGATTAGTTTTATTTGCTACATGTATGTCCATCAAAACATACAGTGAAATGTGTCGCTTGTGTCAAATCAGTGAGGTTGTGCAGGGGTAGCCCACACGTGCCTCCAAGCTTCCAGTGCCAACATAGCGCACTCATAAAATGAATTCACCTCTTCCCCTTGGAAGTTTTTATGTTTTATTGTTTTACAACATTGAAAGACAATGGATTTAATTTGGCTTTTTTGACCAACAGAAAAAGACTCTTTCGTGTGAAAGTGAAAACAGATCTCTACAAAGTGATTTAAATTAATTACAAATATAAAACACAAAATAATTGATTGCATAAGTATTCACCCCCTTTACTATGACACACCAAATCATCACTGGGTCAGCCAATCAGTTTTAGAAGTCACATAAATGGTTAAATGGAGATCTATTTTTTGAGACCTGTGTGCAGTCACGGTGTTTCAATTGATTGTAATGAAAATACACCTGTATCTGGAAGGTCCAACTGCTAGTGAGTCAGTATCCTGCAAAAACTACACCACAAAGACAAAAGAAAACTCCAAGCAACTTTGTAAAAAGGTTATTGAAAAGCACAAGTCAGGAGATGGATACAAGAACACTGAAGAAACAATCAAGTCAATCATCAAGAAATGGAAAGAATATGACACAGCTGTAAATCTGCCTAGAGCAGGCTGTCCTCAAAAACTGAGTGACTGTACAAGAAGGAGACTGGTGAGGGAGGCCACCAAGGGACCTATGACAACTCTGGAGAAGTTACAAGCTGCAGTGGCTGAGCTGGGACTCACTGTGCATACAACAACTGTTGCCCGGTTGCTTCACCAGTCACAACTTGATGGGAGAGTGTCAAAGAGAAAGCCACTGTTGAAAAAATGTCACATAAAATCTCAGCTAGAGTTTACCGGAAGGATTGTGGGAGACTCTGAATTCAGCTGGAAACATAGAAACATAGAAAATAGGTGCAGGAGTAGGCCATTTGGCCCTTCGAGCCTGCACCACCATTCTGTATGATCATGGCTGATCATCCAACTCAGAACCCTGTACCTGCTTTCTCTCCATACCCCCGATCCCTTTAGCCACAAGGGCCATATCTAACTTCCTCTTAAATATAGCCAATGAACCGGCCTCAACTGTTTCCTGTGGCAGAGAATTCCACAGATTCACCACTCTCTGTGTGAAGAAGTTTTTCCTCATCTCTGTTCTAAAAGGCTTCCCCTTTATCCTTAAACTGTGACCCCTCGTTCTGGACTTCCCCAACATCAGAAACAATCTTCCTGCATCTAGCCTTTCCAATCCCTTTAGAATTTTATACATTTCAATAAGATTCCCCCCTCAATCTTCTAAATTCCAGTGAGTATAAGCCTAGTCAATCCAATCTTTCTTCATATGAAAGTCCTGCCATCCCAGGAATCAATCTGGTGAACCTTCTTTGTACTCCCTCTATGGTAAGAATGTCTTTCCTCAGATTAGGGGACCAAAACTGCACACAATATTCTAGGTGCGGTCTCACCAAGGCCTTGTACAACTGCAGTAGAACCTCCCTGCTCCTGTACTCAATTCCTTTTGCTATGAATGCCAACATACCATTTGCCTTTTTCACCGCCTGCTGTACCTGCATGCCCACCTTCAATGACTGGTGTACAATGACACCCAGGTCTCATTGCACCTCCCCTTTTCCTAATCGGCCACCGTTCAGATAATAATCTGTTTTCCTGTTCTTGCAATCAAAGTGGATAACCTCACATTTATCCACGTTAAATTGCATCTGCCATGAATTTACCCACTCACCTAACCTATCCAAGTCAGCCTGCATCCTCTTAGCATCCTCCTCACAGCTAACACCTCCGCCCAGCTTCGTGTCATCCGCAAACTTGGAGATGCTGCATTTAATTCCCTTGTCTAAATCATTAATTTATATTGTAAACATCTGGGGTCCTAGCACTGAGCCTTGCGGTATTCCACTAGTCACTGCCTGCCATTCTGAAAAGGTCCCGTTTACTCCCACTCTTTGCTTCCTGTCTGCCAACCAATTCTCTATCCACATCAATACCATACCCTCAATACCGTGTGCTTTAAGTTTGCACACTAATCTCCTGTGTGGGACCTTGTCAAAAGCCTTTTGAAAATCTAAATATACCACATCTACTAGCTCTCCCCTATCCACTCTACTAGTTACATCTTCAAAAAATTCTATAAGATTCGTCAGACATGATTTTCCTTTCACAAATCCATGCTGACTTTGTCCGATGATTTCACCTCTTTCCAAATGTGCTGTTATCACATCTTTGATAACAGATGTGAAGAAGGCTGTTTGGTCTGATGAAACCAAAATTGAGCTTTTTGGCCATCAGACTAAACACTACGTTTGGTACAAGCCAAACACTGCACATCATCAAAAACTCACCATCCCTACTGTGAAGCACGGTGATGGCTGCATCACGCTGTGGGGATGCTTCACTGTAGCACACCCTGGAAGGCTTGTGAAGGTAGAGGGTAAAGTGAATGCAGCAAAATACCCGGCAAATCTTAGAGGAAAACCCAATGCAGTCTGCAAGAGAGCTGTGACTTGGGAGAAGATTTGTTTTCCAGCAAGACAATGACCCCAAGCATAAAGCCAAAGCTACACAGGAATGGCTTTAAAACAACAAAGTTAATGCCCTGGAGCAGCCAAGTCAGAGTCCAGACCTCAATCCAATAGAGACTTTGTGGCTGGACTTGAAACACTCATGATTCACATGCAGCCTGACAGAGATTGAGCAGTTTTGTAAAGAAGGATGGGGAAAAATTGCAGTGTCCAGTTGTGCAAAGCTGATAGAGACCCATTCACACAGACTCAAGGCTGTAATTGTTGCCAAAGGTACATCTACTAAATACAGACTTGAAGGAGTGTATAATTATGCAATAAATCATTTTGTGTTTAATAATTGTGATAAATTTAAACCAATTTGTACAAATTTGTTTTCACTTTGACATGGAAAAATCTTTTCTGTTGATCAGTGTCAAAAAGCCAAATTAAATCCACTGTGATTCTATGTTATAAAACAATAAAAGATGAAAACTTCCAAGGGTGATGAATTCTTTTTATAGGCACCAAAAGTCTTTAGAATATGGGAGGAAACTGGAGCACCCAGCGAAACCCCTTTTGGACAGAATTGATCTCTGATCTTTCAGCTGGCGCTGTAAAGCATTGTGTTAACTCCTACACTAACGCTGCGTATGTGTGTTTTACTCAGCAGTGGCAGAGCATTTAAGAGAGAAGAAAAACAATATTTCAGTCCTCATGAAGGGTCTCAGACTTCAATGGTCTGTTTATTCTTCTCCATACTTGCTGAGTTGCTCCAGTATTTTGTGTGTTTTACTCTGGATTTCCAGTGTCTGCAGAATCTCCCTTGTGTCTTTGTTTCAGGCTGCGGAAATGATAGAGAGAGTTATGGGAGCAGGTCCTTCAGCCCAGCTTATCCATGCTGACCCACCTGAGCTGGTCTCATTTCCAGAAAGAAGGTCATAGGTTGGACTCGTACTTGGCTTGTTGACTTCCTTTGCCCATTCCTTGGGGTGGCACAGTAGCACAGAGGTTAACACATGGCTTTACAGTGATAGTGGTGCGATTTCCACCACTGTCGTTAAGGAGTTTGGACGTTCTCCCCGTGACTGTATAGGGTTGTTCCGGTTTCCTCCCTCATTCCAAAGGCGTATGGGTTCAGGTTAGTGTGCACGTTGTGTTGGCACTGGATGTGCGGTTTCTCTTGGGGGTTACCCCCAGCACAAGCCTCGTTGATTTGACAAATGACACATTTCTCTGTATGTTTTGATACACGTGTGACAAAAGTCACCTTACATCTGTAGAACTTCTCATGTTTATGGTACACCGTCCGCCTGCAAAGTCTCTACCCTGAAGAAGTTTAAACCTTCCCTTCGACAGGAGTTCAATGAGACACTTTCTCACCGCGCCCTCTCTGTGATCTCAGCTTCTCTCTGACTCTCTGACCATGTGCTCACCCAGCAGACTTTCTCTCCAGCTCTTGACTTTTCCCACCCACCAGGCTTCACCTACTAGCTTGTCCTCCTTCCTCCCCCCTCACCTTTTTATTCTGCCGTCTTCCCCCTTCCTTTCTGGTCTCTGCTTGAAACATCAACTGTTTATTCCCTCCATAGATGCTGCCTGACCTGCTGAGCTCCTCCAGCATTTTGTGTGTGTGTTGCTTTGGATTTCTAGCATCTTCAGAATTTCTTATGTTTAATCTTTAATCATTATCTTTCATCTTTTTGGGAAGCGATGACTTTGTCTTTGCTGTGTTCATTAGTTCAATTGGCTTTATTTCACCAGTATGAGTTCGGCTTTGTGCTATTTGATAAATGAGCAAAAGGCAGGAACTCAGTCAGGTCACCAGAGATTCAACTGATGGCAATGCCCCAAGCAGAATCTTTCCACTTCCTATCGACAGGACAGAAGTCACAAACACTGCCAGAGATTCCAGCTGTGTGGTAGGGCTCTCAATGAGAGCAAACATGAGAATTATGTCTCATTTCATGTCGCTTACAACATTAAAAGTGAATTTTATTATCTATCGGAGCACAAGTTACCACGTTCCTGAGATTCATTGTCCTGTGGGCATACTCAGGAAATCTACAGAATCATAACTATAACAAGATCAATGGAAGATCAAGTAGAGAAGGGAGTTCAGAAATGAATTTTTTTTATTTTAGAGATTAAGCACGGTAACACACCTTTCTGGCACAATGAGTCCCATGTGATCAATTACCCTTCTAACCCATGACCATAGACAGAGAAGCAGAATTAGGCCATTGACTACAGTTTCAGATCCATCAAATGCTCCTCATATGACAAGCCTTTCAGTTCTGAAATCATTTGTGTGATTACTAACCCGTACTGACCCACATACCTTTGGAGTGTAGGAGGAAACCAGAGCACCCAGAGGAAACCCACACAGTCATGGAGGAACGTACAAACTCCTTGCAGATGGGACAGCAGCAAGAACTGACTCTGCGCTGCTGGCACTGTAATAGTGTTAGGCCAACCACGACGCTGTGTGCTGCTCTGTGCTTGCTAACAGACAGCAAATACAAACAAGTCTGTGCATTTCAATCGGGGTAAGTGTGAGGTGATGCACTTTGGGAAGTCAGACCAGCTAGGACTTGTGGGTAATGAAACAGATGGGCCTAGGAGGACAAGTGAAAGTAGCACACAGGTTGACAGGGTGGTGACGTTTGTGCGCAGTTTTTCATCAATTCTATCGTATTGCTTTGTTCTACTGTGAATGCCTGCAAGAAAAAGAGTCTCATGCTTTGATAATCAACTTACTTTGAACTTTAAAAGAGTTGTTTAGCAAACTGGTCTTATCAGTCAGGGCACTGAGTACCGAGGTTGGTCGTTATGTTCCAGTGATATGGTGAGACTGCACAGTTTTGGGCATCCTGTGAAAGGAAGGTCATGGTTAAACAGGAGAGCATGCAGATTTACCAGGATGTGCCAGGACACAGTTATAGGGAGAGGTTGGGTAGGCTGGGTCCTTATTCCTTGGAACGTACAAGAATGAGGGGCAACCTTATAGAAAAAGGGTCGGATAATGTGGAGAGAAACAGTCTTTTCCCAGAGTAGGGGAGTATAAAACTAGAGGGCATAGATTTAGGGTGAGAGGGGAAAGGTTGCAACGGGATCTGATGGGCAACTTTTTCTCCGGAGGTAGATGAGAATACTGAACAAGCTGCCAGAGGAAATGTTAAAGCAGGTACAACAGCATCATTGAAGAAGCACAGAGATAGGTACATGGAGGGCAGTGGCTTAGAAAGATATGGGGCAAATGCAGTTAATTGGGCCTAGCTGGGTGGGCGCCATGGTCAGCAAGGACTGGATGGGCCAAAGAGCCTGTATCGATGTTGTAAAGCTCTATCACTCTACTGCTTAAATATGAACTGCTTTAGAACGTTACCTAAATTGAACTATACCCGTCATTGAGAGCATCTTGCACAGAAAGGCACAGAGTTCCTCAGAACTGCTCTGCTGCAGTGACTTGGACGTCAGCGAGTTAGACCGAAGGGGGATGGAGAGAATTTAAAAGGAGCGGAGCTGGTATAGACAACCTTGCTGAAACGACAGAGAGCCAGACGAGCATGGCGTCTGTCTGGCTGAGCAATGATCACTGACACTCTCGGCTCTGTGTACACCTGCCAATTATACCCTGCATTCACCTAATTATATTCGTGTTGTGTATCACCGGAGAACTGTTTTGTGATTGTTTACATTGGAATACACTTGGGGAGAGACACCGCAGCTCATCTAGATGTTGTTTGCTATTGACTCTGGGAATAAATGAGTCTCATGGGGTTGATATTTTAAACCTGGGTTAGCAATCCATAAGACCATAAGACGCAGGAGCAGAATTAGGCCATGTCAGGAAGGGCAGGCAGATGAAAGGACAAAATTGCAGCCAGCAAGGTGAGTATCAGTGCATTAGGGATACAACATCAGAAAGGGTAACAAATACAATACTCAAACTGTTACTTTTCAATGCACGGAGTATAAGAAATAAGGTGGATGATCTTGTTGCAATATTACAGAGCGTCAGGAATGATGTTGTGGCCATCACTGAATCATGGCTGAAGGATGGTTGTAGTTGGGAGCTGATTGTCCAAGGTTACACGTTGTATTGGAGGGATAGGAAGGTAGGCAGAGGGGGTGATGTGGGTCTGCTGGTAAAGAATGGCATCAAATCATTAGAAAGATGTGACATAGGATCAGAAGGTGTTGATTCGAAGAAGGCAGCAGAAAGGAAATTATAGACCAGTTAGCCTGACCTCAGTGGTTGGGAAGATGTTGGAGTCAATTGTTAAGGATGAGGTGATGGAGTACTTTGTGATGCAGGACAAGATAGAACAAAGTCAGCATGGTTTCCTTCAGGGAAAATCGTGCCTGATGAACCTGTTGGAATTCTTTGATGAGATTACGAATAGGATAGATAAAGTGGATGCAGTGGATGTTGTATATTTGGATTTTCAGAAGGCCTTTGACAAGGTGTCACATGAGAGGCTGCTTATCAAGTGAAGAGCCCATGGTATTATAGGAATGCTACTAGCATGGTAAGAGATGGTTGGTAGGAGGCAGCTAGTTGGAATAAAAGGATCCTTTGCTGGTTGGTTGACAGTAACTAGTGGGGTTCCGCAGGGGTCAGTGTTTCTTTCTATGCTGTATATCAATGATTTAGATGATGGAATAGATAGCTTTATTGCCAAGTTTGTCGATGATATGAAGATTGGTGGAGGGACAGGTAGTGTTGAGGAAATAGGAAGGCTGCAGGACTTGGACAGATTAGGAGAATGGGCAAGAAATTGCCAAATGGAATAAGATGTTGGAAAATGCATAGAAATGTAGTAGAAATAATTGTACCGACTATTTTCTGAACGGGGAGAAAATCCAAAAATCTGAAATACAAAGGGACTTGGGAGCCCTTGTGCAGAACACCCTAAAGGCTAACTTGCAGGTTGAGATGGTGGTGAGGAAGGCAAATGTCATGTTAGCATTCATTTCAAGAGGTCTAGAATACAAGAGCAGGGATGTGATGCTGAACCTTTATAAGGCACTGGTGAGGCCTCACCTTGAGTATTGTGAACAGTTTTGGGCCCCTCATCTTAGAAAATACGTGCTGGCATTGGAGAGAGTTCAGAGGAGGTTCACAAGGATGATTCCAGGAATTAAAAGGTTATCATACGAGGAATGTTTGATGGCTCTGGGTCTGTACTCACTGGAATTCAGAAAGATGAGGGGGAATCTCACTGAAACCTTTTGAATGTTGGAAGGCCTAGACAGAGTAGGTGTGGAAAGGATGTTTCCCATGGTGGGACAGTCTAGGACAAGAGGGCACAGCCTCAAGCTAGAGGGACGGCCTTTCAAAACAGAGATGCAGAGAAATTTCTTTAGCCAAAGGATGGTGAACTTGTGGAATTTATTACCACAGGCAGCTGTGGAGGCCAGGTCATTGGGGGTATTTAAGGCAGAGATTGATAGGTTCTTGATTGGACATGGCATCAAAGGTTACAGGGAGTGGGGTTGATGAGGAGATAGAAAAAAGGATCAGTCACGATTGGGTGGGCCAGATGGCCTAATTCTGCTCCCATGTCTTACAGTCTTATGATCTTATGTCTGCTCCCACTCCCACTCCAAAATGCTGTGGATGTGATCAGAGATGTCCCTGACTCTGGTACCTGGGAAGCAACATACCTTTCGGGTGTCCTGTTCACATCCACAAAATCTCCTGTTTGTTCCCCTGACTGTTGAATCCCCTATCACTACCGCTCCCCTCTTCTCCCTCTTTCCCTTCTCATCACAAACCCATGCTCAGTGCTAGTGACCTGGTCTCCGTGACGTCCCCCTGGTAGGTCACCCCCCACAGCAGTACCAAAAGCGGTATACTTATTATTAGGGGAATGGCCACAGGGGTGCTCTGTGCCAACTGTCTATTCGGATTTCCTTTTCTCCTGACAGTTACCCAGCTACTCATCTCTTGCAACCCAGAGGCAATTACTTCCCTGTAACTCTAATCAATTATCTCCTCACTCTCCCATTCAAGCTGAAGGTTGTCCAGCTGCTGCTCCAGATCCCTGACATGGTCTTCAAGGAGCTGCAGCCAGATGCACCTCTCGCAGATGTAGTTCCTTGGGAGACTCTGGGTTTCCCAGGACTCCAACATCCTGCAGGAATGAGCACACAAAAGCCATTTACTACACTAGGTACAGTGAATGAAAAAAAGAAACTTAACAGAAACAGCCAGAGTAAACGCCTCTTCCAACTCCTCCTTTGAGTCGAAGCCTGACACTCCTTCTCCCCCAACAATGGCTGCCCTGAGAATGGCCACTCTGCTTGTCCCTTCTGTACATTTAAGCAAAAGTCGCCGATCCATGAGAAACCTCATCATTGTGGCCGGCTCCCGCCGCTGACTGGGTCACCAGAATTAACAAACCTTCCTGCTGGGATATTAGTCCGCCTCCAATTTAGTTGCAAACCATCTGTTCTGTACGGATCCCAGGTTCCTGGAAAAGAGTCCAGTGATCCAAAAATCTTGGGCCCTCCCTCCTACGCCATGTATTAAGCTGTATAATCTTCCCAGTTCTGGCCTCACCAGTATGTGGCATGGGTAGCAATCCTGACATCACAACCCTGGGGCTCCTGCCCTTTAAATTAGCACCCAACTCCCTGAACTCTCGATGCAGAACTTCATCACTCATCCACCCCATGTCATTGGTACCTACGTGGACCACAACTTCTGGCTGTGCACCCTCCCAGTCAAGAATGCTGAGGACTTGATCTGAGATATCCAGGACCCTGGCAGCTGGGGGAGGCAACACAAAACCTCTTGTCTGTTCTCCTAGCTGACGAATCCCATATCATCCCCCTTCCCTTCTGAGACAGACTCAGTGCCAGAGACCTGATGACTGTGACTTTCCTCTGCTAGGTCATACCACCGACAGTATCCAAAGTGGTACATCTGTTGTTGGGGGGGGGGGTGGACACAGGGTACTCTACACTCATTCCTTAACCCCTTTCCCCTTCCTGACTGTCACCCAGATTCCTGTGCCCTCCACCTTGGGTGTAACTACCTCTGTATGTCCTATCTATCACCCTCTCAGCCTCCCAAATGATCTGGAGTTCCTCCAGTTCCTGCTCCAACTCCTTAACGCAGATTGTTAGAAGCTGCAACTGCATGCACTTCTCTCAGTTGTAGTGGTCAGGGATAGTGGAGGTCTCCTTGCCTTCCACATCCCACAGGAGGAGCTTGTCACTCTGTCTGACATCTCTACTGTCAGAGCTGAGCAGATATACAGAAGAGAAGGAAAAACTTGAGCTTTTCTTTTCCTTGTTTTGTCTGAGTGAAGCCTTGAGAAGCTAAAGCAACAAGATCACAACTCTGCCCACTCAGATGACTGCCACTACATTTGCCCCTGCCTTCCTTTAACTTGCTCTTACTAATCCATCCCAAACACAGATCGGTCGCTGGTCAAAGCTCTATGAAGCTGTTCAACAAGTTAAGAGCACGTAGTATTACGGGAAAGATACTAGCATTGATAGAGATTGACTGGCTGACAGAAGGGAAAGAGTGGTATTAAAGAGGGTCATTTCTGCTTGGCCACCGGTGACTAGTGGTGTTCCACAGGGGTCTGTGTTGGCACCGCTTCTTTTCATCTTATATGTCAATGATTTGGATGATGGAATTGATGGCTTTGTAGACAAGTTTGCAAAGGTGAGTGAAGGGGCAGGTACTTTAAGGAAGCAGAGAGGCTACAGAAGGACTTAGGCAGATTAGAAGAATGGGCAAAGAAGTGGCAGATGGAATACAGTGTCAGGAAGTGTATGGTCATGCACTTTGGTAGAAGAAGTAGAGAAAATTCAAAAGGAAAATTCTTTGGTAGAGAGAAAATTCAAAAGTCTGAGGCTCAAAAGAACTTAACAGTCCTCATGCAGGATTACTTAAAGGCTGATTTGCAGGTTTAGTCAGTGGTGAGGAAGGCAAATATGATGTTAGCTTTCATTTTGAGAGTACCAGCATATAAAAGCAAGGATGTAATGTTGAGACTTTATAAATCACTGGTGAGGCCTCACTTGGAGTATTGTGAGCAGGTTTTGGGTCCCTTATCTTAGAAAGAGTGTGCTGACATTGGAGACGGTTCAAAATATGTTCATAAAAATAATTTTGGGATTGAAAGGCTCATCACATGATGGTTCTGAATTTCAGAATAATGAGGGATAACCTCACTGAAGTCTGTCGAATGGTGGAAGGCCTGGATACAGTGGATGTTTCCTATGGTGGGGGAGTGTAGGCTCAGGAAGTCTAGAACTGAGTGCCCTATGGACTCGAACCCCAAGATCCCTCTGATCCTCCACACTGCCAAGAGTCTTACCATTAATGCAGTATTCTGCCATCATTTTGACCTACCAAAATGAACCACCTCATACTTATCTAGGTTGAACTCCACTGCTACTTCTCAGACTAGTTTTGCATCCTGTCAATGCCCCGCTGTAACCTCTGACAGTCCTCCACACTATCCACAGCACCTCCAACCTTTATGTCATCAGCAAATGCACTAACCCATCCCTCCACTTCCTCATCCAGGTCATTTAATAAAATTCACAAAGAGTAAGGGTCCCAGAACAGATCACTGAGTCACACCACTGGTCACCGGCCTCCATGCAGAATATGACCCATCTACAAACACTCTTTGCCTTCTGTGGGCAAGCCAGTTCTCGATCCACAAAGCGATGTCCCCTTGGATCCCATGCCTCCTTACTTTCTCAATAATCCTTGCATGGGGTACCTCATCAAATGCCTTGCTGAAATCCATATACTCTACATTTACTGCTCTTCCTTCATCAATGTGCTTAGTCACATCCTCAAAAAATTCAATCAGGCTCGTAAGGCACGACCTGCCTTTGACAAAGCGGGGGAATAGAATACAACAGCAAGGAGATAATGCTAAGCTTCTATAAGACACTAATCAGGCTGCACTTGGAGTATTGTCAACAGTATTGGGCCCCATATCTGAGAAAGGATGTGTTGTCATTTGGAGAGAGTTCAGAGGATGTTCATGAGGATGATTCCAGGAATGAAGGGGTTTACACATGAGGAGCATTTGGCAGCTTTGGGCCTGTATTAGCTGGAAATTAAAAGAATACGAGGAGATCTCATTGAAACCTATCAAATGTTGAAAGGACTAGATAGGGTGGATGTGGAGAGGATGTTCCCTATGGTGGGGGTATCCAGAACTAGAGGGCACAGCCTCAAAATTCAAGGGAAACTCTTTAGAACAGAAGTAAGGAGGAATTTTTTTTAGCCAGAAAGTAGTGAATCTGTGGAATGCTCTGCCACAGACTGTGTGTATATTTAAGGCAGAAGTTGATCATTCCTGATTGGTCAGGGTATCAAAGGATATGGCAGGTATTTGGCATTGAGGGGGATCTAAGATCGGCCATGATGGAATGGCAGAACAGACTCAATGGGCTGAATGGCCTAATTATGTTCCAATGTCTTATGGTCTCTCTTTGAAAGACTCTACAACTCAGGTTTTCAATATTTATTCTTTATTTATTATTATTGTTACTTTTTTTCTCTTTTTACTGTTTATTATCTTTTGCACAGTGCTTCTTTGTCCATTGTTGTTGTGTGCAGTTTTTCATTGGTTCTGAGCGCCCACAGGAAAATGAATGTCAGGAGTGTTTATAATGACATACATGTACTTTGATAATAAATTTATTTTGAACTTTGAGTTGTTCTACAATCCAGCTGCAGATTCCTTCTCTTTTCCAAGGACTCTTCATCTCATATTCTCGATATTTATTGCTTATTTATTATTATTATTATTTCAACAGTTTGTGCCTTTTGCACACTGGTTGTACGCTCAAGTTGGTGCAGTCTTTCATTGATTCTATTATGGATTTATTGATTATGCACACAAGAAAAAAATCTCAGGATTATATATGCTGACATATGTACTTTGATAATAAACTTATTTTGAACTTTTTGACTTTCAGTTTCAGGACGAGCAGTAGATAATGGTGGGAACACACAGCTGGTTGGGTGGCAGCTGGGTGAAAGAGAAGCGGGTGATGTTTCAGGTACAGAACCCTTCGTCAGAATTGTACCGTATAGCCTACATTATAATAAGGGACTAGTTTATGTTGTAGTAACACATCGTTGCATGTGCTATTGGGTGTGTATTGATCTGTATGTGTGTGCCAAGTTCGGACTCTACCAGTAAAGATCCATGAAACTTAGTTCCCGTCTCCAGCGTTTTTATTAGTTGTGTAAACAGGCCACATACCCAACAAATTGGCAACGAGAATTATGAACCTACATCTTATTGGAACGCCGTGTTTTAGCGACACTTGGAGAAGAAGAGAGAGAAAGGAGATGAAGAGGAGTTACACATGCATCGAGACAGAGTGCGCTCGTGGTGCTAGCAAAAAGGACACGTGAGTCAAGTGGAACGTGCAGCGACTGCAAGGAGCTAGCTAAAAAGAAAACAGAGAAAACCGGAAGGGGGGGGGGCTGAATTAACATAACAAAGATGGCAATGGTTGGAACCATTACAACATTTGATAGTAGCATTGAAAACTGGGTAAGTTACATTGAAAGAATGGAGTTATATTGTGATGCTAACGGTGTTAATGATGAAAAGAAAGCCAGCGTCTTACTCAGTATTATGGGAACAAAAACATACTGGCTGCTACTGAGCTTGTTAACCCCTGAAAAGCCAGCTGACAAAACTTTCAAGCAAATAGTGGACACTCTCCAACAGTATTTAAACCCCAAACCATTGGTCACTGCCGAAAGATTTAAATTTCACAAACGGAATCAGAGCAAAATGAAAGCATTACTGAATATTGTGTTGTGCTGCACAAATTATCAGAACTTTGTCAATTTGGAGCTGGTCTATCGGACGCATTGAGGACAGGTTAGTGTGTGGCATGCACAGTGAAACCATACAGAAGAAGCTCCTGTGTGAAAAAGATCTTACATTAGAGAAGGCGCTGAACATTACAATATCATTGGAAACAGCAGCACGGGGTGCTTCAGAGATACAAGAATCTCTGGAATATGCTACAAATAAAATGTCACTGACCAGAAATGAAGGAAAGAAATGTTATCATTGTGGGAACACGTCACAGGACATTGGCGAGTGCTGGTTTAAAGATAAAGAATACAGAAACTGTGGTAAACAGGGCCACATTGGCAGAGTATGAAAACAGGTAAACAGTAAACGGTAAACAGTAAACAGCAGAAAAAGGACAAAATACAGAGAAATAAGAAACCCCAGAAAGGAAAATACAACAATGTATTTGAAAGAAAGAAAAATGAAAGAAAGCAGTTCTGATGAAAATGACTCTGGCGAAAGTGAATTGGCTTGTCTGCAACTTCACAACGTGAAAGAGGCAGATAATTGAAGCGTAATAAGGATCACTCCACAAGTGGTGGGCGTGAGACTGAAAATGGAGTTGGACACAGGGTCAGCTTTAACAGTGATCTCTGTACATGACTACAAATGACCGTTTTCTCATATACCTCTGAAACGAATTAAACTACTGCTAAAGACTTACACAGGACAGAGAGTGCATCCCAAAGGTAAAACTAAATTGACAGTAACCTAAGGAGACAAAACACAGCAGCTGAACCTCTATGTACTGAATAATGGAGGATCACCGTTGTTGAGACATGAATGGCTCAGGAAAATCCAGTTGGATTGACACACCATCAAGGCACTAGTTGTGTCAGCAAAGGAGGGCAGCAAGGTTACATCTGAGAGACTGTCACAAATACTTGCTTACTCTGAGGAAGTGTTCATGAAAGGAACAGGAACACTTTGGGGCATGAAGGCAAAGATTGAGATTGAGGAAAATGCATGTCCAAAATTTCATAAAGCCAGGCCTATGCAATATGTCCTATGCTATCTGTCCTACAGTAGAGGCAGAACTGAAAAATCTGGAGCAGACTGGGGTCCTGTCAAAGGTGGACTGGAGTGATTGGGCCACGCCTATTGTTCCAGTGATGAAGAAAACCTCCAGCACAAAACCAGGAAAACCAAGCAAGGTGCACATATGTGGAGACTTTAAAGTGACTGTTAAACTAGTACAGTATCCTCTACCTCATATTGAGGACATCTTTGCTTCTCTGTCAGGAGGGGAACATTTCACAAAAATCAGTTTGGCTCAGGCTTATCTCCAAATGGAAATCAATGATGCATCCAAGAAATACCTAACAATAAATACACACAAAGGACTTTACCAGTAAAACAGGTTAGTCAGCTCCTGCATCAGTGTCAGCTTCTGCAATCTGGCAAAGGGCAATGGACCAGGTCCTGCAGGAGATTCCAGGGACTCAGTGTTACCTGGATGACATCATTGTCACCGGCAAAGATGACAACGAACACTTTTCTAAACTTGAACAAGTGCTCACCAGGTTACGAGAATATGGGCTCAGAGCTAATTGACAGGAATGTGAGTTTTTCAAAAAGGAAATCTCATACTGTGGGCATGTGATCAACAAGGATGGCTTATACATGACTCAAGACAAGATAGAAGCTGTGGTTAAGGCACCACCACCTGAAAATGTGTCTCAACTGAGAGCATATCTTGGACGAGTGAACTATTACCACAAGTTCTTACCAAACCTATCCACAGTCCTACACCCACTAAATGCACTATTACAGACAGGAACACAACGGAAGTGTACTGAGAGCTGTGAGAAAGTGTTTCAAGAAACTAAAAGACTCGTAACTTCAGAAGGGTTGCTTGCGCACTTTGACCCCTCAACAATCTGACTGGCTTGTGATGCCTCGCCCCATGGGATAGGAGCTGTGTTATCGCACAAGTTTCCAGATGGCTCAGAAAGACCCAACAGCCTTTGCCTCAAGAACTCTAACTTCAGCTGAATGCAACTATGCACAGATTGACAGAGAGGCCCTAAGCCTCATGTGGGGAATCAAGAAATTCAGTCACTACCTGTATGGCCAAAAGTTTACTCTGTTGCCTCTCGTGTCAATCTTCAACCCAAGGAAAGGCGTTCCAGTGATGACAGCACAAAGGCTACAGTGATGGTCTCTTTTCTTAGGAGGTCACATGTACGTCATTGAACCAAGGGGACCAAGCAACACAGCAACGCAAGTGGTTTGTCACATTTACCACTGCCCACTTTGGAGATAACTACACAAATGGATTCAGCAGAGGCCTTTCACCTGAATGCTAAGTCAACACAGAGCTTCAGTGTGAGACAGTCAGTTCTTGCACGTGATTACTGGACTGAAAAGTGGCAGCTGGGTATAATTTCCGCCATAGACGGGCCACTGATGTACAGTATACAGTGAACGTGGGAGAGAATGTATGGAGACATCATGTGGACCAAATCCTGGATGCTCAGGTGAAAAACACAACAACACCTTGCCTGGACTCCCCTGACATAGAAGTGAACACTCCTGATGTGACCACATCAGCCTCATCTACAGATAAACCTATCATCAGTGCTGATGACCCACCTGATGTACCTGTGGAGACTCGTTCCCCAAAGCAAATGTTTCAGGACAGACATTACCCGGAGAGGCAGAGAAGGCCTCCCCAGAGACTTGAGCTCTAAATGGGTCTTAGACCAAAAATAAAAAAAAAGAAAAAGGCTTGTTATAATTTGATATTATTCAGTTACTTTGTTATAATTTGTAAACAAACGGTAGGCACTTGTATGTTAAGGGTAAACATTTGTTTAGAATAGTGCCCCAGAAAAAAAGTTGATACACTATAAAAATAAAAGGGGAGGAGTGTACCGTATAGCCTACATTATAATAAGGGACTACTTTATGTTGTAGGGATACGTCGTTGCATGTGCTATTGGGCGTGTATGGATCTGTATGTGTGTGCCAAGTTCGGACTCTACCGAACCATGAAACTTGGTTCCTATCTCCAGCGCTTTTATTAATAACATAGTTGTGTAAACAGGCCACATACACAACAAGAGGGAAAGAAAATGAATCGAGTTTCAGCAGCAGAGTGGCCGGGATGAAGTTCAGCAGAGAACAGGGAATCTCCCTAAAGGGCCAATTACCTGAGATAGAGTGTAATTATAAGTACATTAAACTTCACTGTGCGATGTGCTGGGAAAGCATAATTGTGGAACATTCCCCAAAGTACAAGCGACTCTGCAGATGCTGTAAATCTAGAGTAACACGTACAAAATGCTGAAGGAACTCAGCAGGACAGGCGGCATGTATGAAAGTAAATAAACAGTCAATGTTTCAGGTCAAAACACCTTCATCACGACTGGAAAGGAAGGGGGCAGGGTCTCCCAGTGGCCACCATTTCAATTTGACTTCCCATTCCTATTTGGACATGTCCTCCTCTACTGCCATGATGAGACCAAACCCAGGCTGGAGCTGCAATACCTCATTTACAACATGCAACTGGATCAAATGAAAGTAGAAGTAACGATTATAACATGGCACACTGAACATACATGGAGTGACCTCATGCACCAACATGGCACCCTTGAGGGCCAGTCTGCAGCTTTCTAAAAGGCAAACGCCAACTGCTATAAAAGTCCAAGATTGAAGGACAGATATACCGTGGAGAACATTCTAACTGGTTGCATCACTGTCTGGCGTGGAGGGGGGAGCACTGCACAGGATCAGAAAAAGCTGCAGCAAGTTGTAAACTCAGCCAGCTCCATCATGGGCACTAAACTCCCAGAATTCAGGACATCTTCAAATGGCAATGGCTTAAAAAGGAAGCATCTGTCATTACAGACCCCCATCACCCAGGACATCCCTCTTCTCATTGCTACCATCAAGGTGGTGGTACAGGAGCCTGAAGACGCACACTCAACGCTTCAGGAACAGCTTCTACCCCTCTGCCACCAGATTTCTGAATGGACATGGAACCCATGAACACTACCTCACCACTTTATTCACTTTTTGCACTTAATTTTTTTATATAATGTACGTATTGTAATTTAGTTTTCATTATTATGTACTGCTGCTGCAAAATAACAAATTTCATGGTATTAAACCTGACTGATTGTTTTAATAGGTATTTCTGCATCGAAGAACAGAGACAACCCATAAAGTTTTAGATAAGCAGAGAATAACAAACAAGCTGGAAAGGGAGGTCAACACTGAAATGAGCTCACTTACATCGAAACTGTGATATTTGAATTAACGCATTTTTAGTGATTATGTGAAGAAATCAAGCTCAGGGTTAGTTGGTTGAAAATAAAGGCATATTAAATTGAGGTGAAAACTACTGTACTGAATAAAGTGCAGGTACTCTGATTAAGTTAGATATACTGTGTTGGGGAAAGATAAATCAAAAGATCTGAGATTTGATCTATTTAATAAAACAGTTTGTTTGGCTGAATGGAATGACCTCAGTGTTGAACATTTTAAATAGATATATTTTATGCAAAAATTTTGTTCTGGTGCCATGGAAGTTATTAATTAATTTATTTATTGACATTCAGTGCAGAACAGGCCCTTCCAGTTCTTCAAGCTATGTCACCCTGATTTAACCCTTGCCTAATCACAGGACATTGCAATGACCAATTAACCTACTAACTGGTACATCTTTGGGCTGTGGCAGGAAACTGGAACACCCGGTGGAAACCCACGCATTCAGGGGGAGAACATACAGGCAGTGGTGGGAAATGCGGCCGGGTCACCTGTACTGTATAGCATTGTACTAACCTAAGTGAGGTGCTGAACATTTTAAATACATGCTTCTGGTGCTATGGAAGCTATTAAGCTATGAATGGAATGCAGGAGTATAAAGTAATTGAAACATTCTTGGCTACTACTGGCTTTTCTTAGTATTAAATTTCCAACTCATTCCATTCAGAACACAGCGTTAGTTACACCAGTACAATGCTCTTCCTCTTAGAATCCCCGTTAAGTGCAAAGAAATTGTATTTTTATTCTGGTTATGTGGGCTCCAAGCTCACTAAGTCTGAGCTGGAACTCAGACTTGGGCACAAGGTGGTAGATTGTTTGGGAAGTTCTCAAGACTGAAGATTTAAGATTGTTTAATATCATTTCCAGTGCATTAAAGGAGAATTAAGTAATTGTAACTCCAGATCCAATGCAGTACACAAAAAGGTAAAGAACATAGTAATAAGACCATGAGACATAGGAGCAGAATGAGGCCATTTGGCCCAGTGAGTCTGCTCCACCATTTCATCATGGCTGATCCATTTTCCCTCTCAGCCAATCTCCTGCCTTCTCCCTTGTATCCCTTCATGCCCTGACCAGTCAAGAATCCATCAAACTCTGACTTAAATATACCCAGTGACTTGGCCTCCAAAACCACCTGTGGCCACGAATTCCAGATTCACCACTCTCTGCCTAAAGAAATTCCTCCTCATCACCACTCCTAATGGACACCTCTCTATTCTGAGGCTGTGCCCTCCAGTCTTAGACTCCCTCACTATAGGAAACATCCTTTCCACATTCACTCTGTTGAGGCCTTTCAACATTAGATAGGTTTCAGTGATATCCCACATCAATCACATGAGTTCCAGTGAATATAAATACAAATACAAATACATAAGAAAGCTTATACATAGGGATTGATTGTATGTCCATAAACTGATGCTAGGCACAGGAGGGTCTGTACATAAGGTGACTGGCAGGAAGTGATGAAGTAGTGGTGTTTGGGGGTGTGGAGGGTGGGTTAGTGGTTGAAGGTGTTGATCAGTCTTGCTGCTTGGGGAAAGTAACTGCTTTCCTGGCTTGAATGCTACATAGCCTCCTCCCTGATGAGAGTAGGCAAACATTTTATGAGCAGGGTGGTGTGGGATCCTTCATGATGTTACTGGAGATTTTCCATCAGCTTTCTGTATGTATCCCTATTTGTACATGTCGTAAACAAGGGTCTCGGCTTGAAGCAGCGACTGTTCATTTCCATCAATACATAACTTGCTGAGTTCCTCCAGCTCTTAGTACCCTGCCCTCCTCTTTCACTTGGCCTCTGTAGGCCTGTTAAGAGGTTGGAGTCTCTCTGAATTCCTGTATTCTTTGTCTCCGATGAGCAGCCACTGACCAGAGATTCGCAGGAGTCAACAATGCAACCTGTTCACCAGGAGACTTCAAAACCATTGCAAAGATTCTTCTGTCAGTTTGATTCAGATCTATCACACTACATCGAAACATACAGCGAAATACTTTATCAAACAGCACATCCAAAGATGTGACGGGGGCAGCCCGCAAGTGTCACCACACATTCCAGTGCCAACGTATTATGTCTACAATGCTCTGCAGAGGAACAGGACACAACAAAATAACAGAAGAAACCCGTTCCCCTTTCCCACCCTCACACACAGTTAGTCCTTAAACTCCAGGATAGGCCTCCAGGCTGACTTCCAGGCTTCTGACTGACTTTTGGCCTTTGATCTGTTTGGAAATTATGCCATGATGATTCCCATTTCAGAGAACATCTGGTGCTGTTACCTACCCATTGAATTGACTGATGGTTGGAACCTCTGTGCCGGAGACATTGGCCTGATTATAGGGTGCCACTGTAGCGTAGCGGTTAGCGTGACATTATTGCAGCTGAGGCATCGGAGTTTGGAATTCAATTCTGGCACCATCAGTAAGGAACTTGTATGTTCTCCCCTTAACTGCATGGGTTTCCTCCAGGTGCTCCAGGTTCTTCCCACAGTCAAAAGACCGACTAGTTTGTAAGTTAATTGGTCTTTATAATTTGGTGCTGTGATTGAGCTAGCTAGAGTTAAGTAGCTGGGTAGCTGGGTGGTGCAGCTCACTGGACTGGAAGAGCCCATTCCACACTTTATCTGGAAATAAATAAAGCATTGACGTCGGTTTGCAAACCTTACCAATGGATAGAGCCTTTTCTATCCCAATTGCAATGTACTGCTGCTGCAATACAACAAATTTCACAACATACGTCAGTGATGTTAGACCTGATTCTGATTCAGATCCCTCTCCTGGCTTGAGGTACACAGGAAGACAGGGATCATCCCTGCCCAGTAGATCAAGTGCAATGAATGAGACTTTTTACTTCAGGTGGCTAAAAGTTATACGACTGCACTAGAGGTGGATTTTATGGACAATGTTGCAGTTGGTCAGAAGCTACTTACAGAGCATGTCATAGACTGAGCTAGGGCTTTTCCCTTTCAAATGATGGAGGATGAGAGGTGACTTGATACAGGCATACAAGATGATAAGAGGCATAGATTGAGTGGATAGCCAGAGACTACTTCTCTGGTGGAAATGGCTAAAGTATAGGGAAGGATGTTGAAAACAAGTTTTTTTTTAAATAGAGTGTTGAAACACCTTGTTGGATGTGATGGTAGAAGCAGATGCATTAAAGAGATTTAGGCACATGGATGATGGAAGGCTCTATGAGAAACAACAGTTAGTCTGATCTTGGAGTGGGTTAAAGTGCCTTTAAGAATATTGTGTGCCAAAAGGCCTGCACTGTGCCAAAATGTTTTTTTGCTCTGAAGATTTCTTCATGAGTACGTCAAGGAAAACCAAAGGGGTTGTGCAGGTGTGACAGAATATAAAATTGTCATGTTGGCAGAGGGCCATTATTTTACAGCTGTTCATGGGGTGGGAAGAGGTTTAGTCAAGATAGCAGTGGGAATCAGTAGGTTTATAAAAGATGTCGGTTGGCAGTTTGTGTCCAGTAATGGAGAGAGGGAGAGGGGGAGGGGGAGGGGGAGGGGGAGGGGGAGGGGGAGGGGGAGGGGGAGGGGGAGGGGGAGAGGGAGAGGGAGAGGGAGAGGGAGAGGGAGAGGGAGAGGGAGAGGGAGAGGGAGAGGGAGAGGGAGAGGGGGAGGGGGAGGGGGAGGGGGAGGGGGAGAGAGAGAGAGAGGGAGGGAGAGAGTGTGTGTGTGTGTCAGAAACAGACCAAGTGAATTTAAGGGCAGGGTCAAAGTTGGGGGCAAAGGTGGTGAGATTGACAAGCTCAACATGGGCGCATGAGACAGCAGAGGAAGAGTTAGGGGCAGTAACAGGGAAGATTTGGAACATGGACAGTTCTACTTAGCCAATGAAGAGGCAGGCATAGCTTGGGTCCATTCGGGTGCCCATGGTTACCCCAAGTCAGAAGAAAGTGGCAGGAGCTGAAGGAAAATTGTTGAAGGTGAAGACCTGTTCTGCCAAATGGAGGTGGTGGTGCTGGAGGGGTCATATTCAGGTTTAATATCACTGGTATATGTTATGAAATATGCTGTTTTGAATCAGCAGTATATTGTAATATATAACTACACAATACAAAAATATGTAACAAATTTAATTTGTGCTAAAAGACCAAAAAAAAGTGAGGTTGTGTTCATGGGTTCATTGTCCATTTAGAAATCTGACGGCAGAGGGGAAGAAGTTGAATGTGTCTTCAGGCTCCTGTACCACCACCCTGATGGTAGCAATGAGAAGAGGGCATGTCTTGGGTGATGGGGGTCCTTACTGATGGATGCAGCCATGTTGAAGGCAATGATTGTTGAATTAGTGAATCAGAATCAGGTTTAATATCACTGACATCTGTGCAATTTGTTATTCTGTGGCAGGAGTACATTGCAATACATAATAATAAAATCTATAAATACTATATAAAACTATTAATACAAAAAGTAAAAAGTGAGGTAGTGTTCATGGATTCATTGTCCATTATAAATCTGATGGTGAACTAGAAACACACCCATCAATTTCACAAAACACTTATTTCAGAGTTCATCCAAATTCTATTTATTTAAATTATTAACATAAAATGACTGAGCAAAGCAAACCAGTCTCAGAGATCTCACTGAAATCTGTTGAACATTGAAAGACCTAGACAGGGTGGATGTGGAGAGGAAGTTTCCTATAGCGAAGAAGTCTAGGATCAGAGGGCACAGACTCAGAATACAAGGACATCTCTTTAGAACAGAGATGAGGAGGAATTTCTTTATCCAGAGGGTAGTGAAACTGTGGAATTCATTATCACAAACAGCAGTTGAGGCCAAATTATTGGGTATATTTAATGTGCAGTATTAGGGGAGAAGACAGGAGAATGGTGTCGAGAGGGATAATAAAATAGCCATGATGGAATGGTGGAGCAGACTTGATGGGCTGAATGGCCTAATTCTGCTCCTATGTCCTGGAAAATCCATTAGGGTAATAATTTCAATTGCAAATGCTTTTGCATTGTTGAACATAGAAAGAAAATGCAGAATGTGTGTTTCAGGTTTGCAGCAAGAAATTAGCAAGTCTAATACACAAATATTATAATCAGTTTATTAGTTACATATAAGAAGACAAATTTAAAGACAGATTTCCTAACCAACATGGGTACATTTGTTTCCCCCCCCTCCCCACCCCACCACGTCCCCAATGATTTGCAATGGAAATAATTTTCATTCTCAGAACTCAAGTGTGATGGAGCAGGTTACATACTGCCTTGCACTGCAGAATAAGTAAAAAAAAGGAATGATTCTAAGAAAGACAGTAAAAGTCCTGGGATAACTGTACAACTGGAAACACTGCTACCTTAGAGTACCAAGACACTAGAAACAATTGTAAAGATATGAAGATGGGCAATTTTAGATGCAGTTTAATATGCATCCTACTTTAACAATTTGGTATTAGTGTCTGATATCCAATAAATTTTAGTTAAGCAATACAATATATTATGTAACAAAATATATATCTGTTACAAAATACTGAGCCCTTTCATATTGTTTAGACATCACCAAGAATAAACAGTAAAATCTCTAAACTTGGAACTTGGAAAATGAGGAACTGGAGGCATTCCACACCAACATATACAATCCAAAAAGGAATAGGTTCTTTGATCATTAAACCATAATTAAGTTGTTCATACTGTATTTAAAAAGTTGAGAGATGTCATTGAAACCTTCCAACTCAGTGCAGTATAGTGCAAATCTCAGCTTTGACAGATGCAAGAAATAACTTCAAATCACAAAACATCACATTTATACTTATAAGATCTTTACTGAAGATACAAATTTGCTGTCAGCAAAAATAAAGTGCCAAACTTGGGGAGAAAAAGTATATTATACAAAAGGAGAGCTTGACAAAATAATTTTAAAGCAATTTCTAGATCAAATCTGTAAGCCAGAAGCCAAAAGAGACAATAGAAATCAAGTTCATTTTTTTTATAAATCTTAAAATACTCAATTACCCTTTGAGCACTGATTTTTCCTGAGAAAGTTAGCTTAAGAAACCAAGATTTTCATACTTCAGTTTGAGGACATATTTCATTGCTGCAAAGTTTAATCAATAGATGACTGTAGCTGGAAGTAACAAGTTTTTATCAATAAGGAACGTTAAGAGTTGTACAAAAGATACAAAGAACTTTTTCTATAGATCCACAGAATTCACTAGCTGAGCCACCACAAACAACTAACAAAGTTGTTTCTCAGAATTGCAGGCCAGTGTAATCTTTAGAAGTTCAGCTGACTTGCAGTTGTGCCACATTAAGACTTGAGCACCAAAAGGCAGCCACAAATGCAGAGGCACCAAGAACTACATTGCAACATAGTTCACAAGCACCTGTTGAAATATTGGAACATGCTGAGTAAAGATTTTCAGTGTATGATTATTTCTGCATTTTACAGACGTAGAGAGAGTTAGTGTAATAGGATCAATCTCATTCAAGAACAAATTGTCTCATGTCCAGCCACGATATACATACCCATTTAAGCCCAATAAGGCACATTTGTATAGTTAAATACAGAGACAATTAAAAGAGGAGCCAATTGAATGGCAGATCAAACAATGCTTGTGATACAGTGTCAAAAGAGAATAGTTGGAATATTAAAAAAAATTCTTTGCATTATTATGGACTAAATACAAAGGGAAGGAAAACAGGGCAGTTGAACATTAAATCAATGTTTTGCCACATTAGCTCAACACAAACACGAGGGGAATATGCCCAGCTTTGTAATGGCAAAGGAACTTAGAGGAATTTAATCCTAACCATAAAAGATTGCACTTGGCAGGTTTCATCTTTCAGCAAACAAGAATTCAGCACATGCCAGCACACAAGAATTGAGTGCACTGTTCGTCTTCTTTTCCTCACAACAGCCAGCTACAAATATAATCAATTATCACCAAACCATAAACCCCAACCCAAGGTCTAATCAGCAGGCGTAAACACAAGTGGTTTAGCAGTGGTCAGAAATGTGAATCACGAGGTTGGTTTGGTCAGAGATGAGAGGATGGATAAGGTCTCAACAGATTTGACATGATGTTTAGGTGCACTCTGGATATGACCACAAAGAAAGCCGCAGTATCACAGTGGATAGTGACCTCACTATATCTAGGTCACTGAACACAAACCAGAATATTGTATGAATTACATTGGGAGATTAAATGGAACCCTGCTATCACTATCATGGTCTTTTGTAACAAATGTTTTCTCTCATTAAGTCAGCTACCATTAGTTAGTTATTCTGGGGAAAGAAAAACTGTAGATTTTCTACTGAACAAGCCATTTATCAAACTTGCATCATACGTTACACAAACATTATGAATATGACAGCACTATAAATTTCATTTTGGCTACTTTAAAAATTAATTTGTTTACAATAATCAAAAGTGAAAGAACAGTTTTTTTTTGCGTTACTGTTACATCAAGACAAATCACATTCTCTGAAGAAACTGTCAATTTCAGATTGACCAATTACTCAACCACGAACCGTATCAAATTGCTCACAAAAACTAAAGAAAACACAACACACCAGAAGAACTGTCGGCATCTCTTTACAGAGAAAGAAAATTAACATTTCACCCAGGTAATTTCCATCAGTTCTAATGAAAGTTATCAACTCAAAGCACAAATTTCTTCAGAGCTGCTGCCTGAGGTGCTAAAATTGCAAATTTTAACACTTTTTTAGATATCCACCGTATGCAGCTCACAGTCACATATCTGACACTCTCAGCTTTTTGCCTTGGGATTAATCTTACCAGTAGCAAGATCAGTCCATAACCTTACAAATCAATGTTTGAAGTGAAATCCTTAAAAGCCCTCAAATTTAATGAGGTTTAATCCAACAATGAGCATTTCAGTTAACTGGATGACACACACACACCAGGATCACACTGATACCCAAATTTGTGATTATAAAAGTGACCATGACAAACCGTTTGCTCCTGAAAACAGAAGATAGTCAGTGAATTTCCCATTTTCCTATTTTGTTTTTCAGCTAGTCAGTACAGAGAGGCAACATCGTTCATTAATTCACTTTTGCTCAAACGTAAATCTAAGTATCAGCTAAATGTGCCAAAGGAACAATGCAGGGAGATTGACGAAGTGAAAAAACTCTGCAAACTAAGAGCCAATGTTTAGTCAATTTTTAACCCTTCTCCCATTCTAAATAACAAGCCTTCAAGAAATTAATAAACTCAAGTGCACTGGAGCAACTGGCAAAATCAAGTGCACAGAAGCAATCTTGTTAATGTGAACTAGAACATTATAAATTGTTTCTTGAATAAAAGTTTAATTTAAAATGTAACTACAACAAAAACATTCTATAAACATTGAAGATCAAATATTAAAACATTAATTTTCAAAAGTAATTGTATGAAAATTACTTAGTGACATTTAATGAAATGGTTTTGTAATTACTTGAAAAAAGCAGTCTGTAAATTCTCTCACCATTTCCAATTGAGCTCTTTAAAATGTGTTTTTTTTAAACTACGAGGAATAGGTGACTTTCTTTGAAGGGAGAAATAATTTTCAACAAACACCTCCCTTTTTTGGGTCTCAGTTTGAAGTGCACAATGTGAAGATAAGCTCTTCCCCTTTTATTCATCGCTTAGTCACTTATTTCCACTGTAGTACGATATAATGAATCACACTACAACTGCTAAGCGCCAAGATCCTTGTGTGTGTAAAAACTGGACAATATTAAAATAAGAGTCAATGATACCTGGTTTAACAAATCTGCTGGACATCCTATTCCAATTGTATCAAATTTCAAACTCCTCTGAAATTGTTTCAGAGCAGTTTTTAAGGTTTTTTTTAATTTATGAGCTATTTAATTTCAAACTTGCAGTATTCAAGGGCTTTTTATTGACAAAATATTTCATTTCAAACTTGAGAGAAAATACAACAGAATACAAACCACAAGGAATATGACATATTTATTCTCTACATACTGTAAGCAAATCAATTAACTAGAGAGATCATGGTTACAACCAGCCTACGAATTTTGATTTGCGGTCAGCAATGCATCCCTGCAGAAAAGCAAATATCATTAGTATATTGAAGTTTTTTAGGCACAAGTTTTCTTTTAAGGTTAGCAGGTATAGTTTATGGCTAAAGTCAGAAGTCATTGAGGGAAGCTAACAGATCTCAAAAACAGTTTTACTTAAATACCAAAGCCGATATTTCACTTTCAATCGCTGCTGTCATCATCGTCGTCTTCATCAGATATACTTCTAGGGGACTGAAGGGATCCGCGGTAAAACTCAGAACGATTTGGGAGAGTTGCAGTCAGTTGTCCAGAGGAAAGCATATCAAAACAGAAAGAGCACACACGCACTGGTTTGGAAGACTGGCTGGGCAGAAGGAATCTTTTTTCTGAACAAGGCCCACACACAACAAATCCACATTTGCGGCAGTGATGTCGACGACTGACTGGGGTGAATTTGACTTTCTGACAACGCATGCATATATTTGCCTCGGAATCGGGAACCCAGACCGCGGCATGCTCACTATTGGGCACTTTTCCACTTTTTGACAGCAAATCTGTGACACACTTATTGATGTGATTCATCCACTCTGATTTCTCAGTAGCCGTAGCAGCATAGACAGCAAAGGATTTGGTTGGAGTTTTAATGAGCCAGCCATTACGCAGATCACCATCATCTTCAATGGAATCAATGGTAACGTTTTCCAAAGGAATAATATGCTGTTTGTTATATCTCTTCTTTTGGATGACAATATTACCGTAGACAAGGATGTCGTTGAACAAGAAAAACTGCCTGGCTTTTGGCTTCTTCCGACAAAGCTTTGTAAGAACTCCCTCACCTATGAGTACCCGACCTGGTATGGTTAGGGGCTGTCCAGCTGCTCCGAAGCAGCTCTCCACCATGCCAATGCGCCGAGCATTTGCCTCACTGTTTGCCAAGCGGTCCACCATCTTGTTTTCTGCAAGGGAAAAATTAAAGGTTTTAGCAATCCTCTTGAAAAGGCAAAACAGCAGCTAAAAACGTAGCACCCACCAAGGATATCACTGCAGTAGGGCAGGAGAAAACAAGTGACAAAGCAAGAAACTTCACCGGGATGAAACATTCAACCAACATTCACAGTAAATTTATCAAATTATAGACATGCCACCATACACAACCCTGAGATTCATTTCCTTGTGGGCATTTATAGAAGATACACAATAGAATCAATGGAAGACCGCACACAAAAGGACAGTCAATCTATGTGCAAAAGACCACAAATTATCCAAATTTTAAAAAATAATACGCTATAAATAGAGAACATAAGATGAAGAGTCATCACCTTTGATTCAGTCTATGACAATGTAAACTTGATTATGGCATTGGAACTATGCTTAGCCTCATGGTCATAGGTGTAAAGCGAGTGGAGCAGAGGGCTAAGAACACAGCCCTGTGGTGCATTTGTGCTAATGATGATTATGGAGATGTTGCCAATCTGAACTGACTGGGATCTACAAGTGAGGAAATAGAGGACCTAGTTGTAATTATGCTCACGTTGTCATTTGTGGTGCCAAATGCTTGCTGTAACTGCATATTGCATGGAGAGCTTTCAAACGAGTTGCATCACTGTCTGATATGAAAGGGCCACTGCATTCAGAAAAACTGCAGAAAATTGTAAACTCAGCCAGCTCCATCATGGGCATTAGTCTCCCCAGCATCAAGGACACCTTCAAAAGGTGTCATCCATCATTAAAGACCCCCATCACCCAGGACAAGCCCCCTTACTGCTGCAGAAAAGAGGAACAGGAGCCTGAAGACGCACACTCAACATTTCAGGAACAGCTTCTACCCCTCCACCAGATTTCTTATTAAACACTTCCTTTTTTAAAAAAAAACATATCGCACTGTAAGTTTACTCTTTTCCATGGATGCTGCTTGGCCTGCTGAGTTCCTCCAGCATTTTGTGTTGCTTTTATTTCTATGGTTTTTGCCCATTATTAATGTATGACTGAGGTTTAATTAACCTGATCTTAATGATTGAGCTAGTTTCAACTTCAAAACAATCCAGATTTGTCAAAAAATGGGGTGCCACTGTAGTAAAGCGCTGTTACAGATCACTGTTAAGCTTGGTGTTCAATGCTGGCAGCTGTCTGTAAGGAGTTTGTACGTTCTTTCTGCAAACTGCATGGGTTTCCTTTGGGTTCTCTGGTTTCCTACCACAGTCCTAAGGTGTACCAGTTAGTACCTAAATTGTCCTGTGATTAGGCTAAGTTGGTGGCTGGGTCGTGTGGCTCACTTGGGTTGCAAGGGTCTGCTCATGCATTGTACCTTTAAATAAATAAATCAATCATGGCGGCCCTTTTATGAATTCACTCTGCCTCTGTCTGAACTTATTTGCCAGGTACCCAGTTACTAATTGTTATTTACAGATTCAGGCAGGCTGACCTATAGTTTTTCATTTTCAGTTACAACTTTCTTACAATGGAGAGGATGCACTTGTTACTACTCAACAAAAACAGCTCTAAACTCTGGAAGTTTCCCACAGAACTGGTTCCCATAAGCAGCAACATATTCATAGCTAGATAATTTTTGTTAGTAATATTGAGTGAGGGATTAGCATTGCCGAGAACACCAGGAATAACTTCCCAGCTCCTGGGAACAAAAACAATCCAAGACAGACTGTTTTAGTTTAATGTCCCAAAGACAACCGATCTAATTACTGCAGTATCAATGTCAACCCAGATTAATAAATATTACAAAGGTACATCTGTTTCTGTCATGTAATGATGCTGATAAGCCTATTTGTGCTTTTATACTGAATAGACTAGATTATTACAGTGCACTTTTAAATGAACTTCCAAAGCAATCTATTGACAAACTAACTCATTCAGAACGCTGCTGTTAAACTTTTAACCAAAACCAGAAGGAACACATCACTCCCGTTCTAACTACTCTGTATTGACTTCCTGCATCTTTTAGAATTGATTTTAAAAGTTCGCTTACTTGTTTTTAAAAAAGTCTCAATGCTCCAGGACTGGACTACATCCCAGAATCACTTCGTTTTATAATTCTGCTCGAGCTCTCAGGACTTCCGCCGGTCTCAAATTTAATCAATTTCTCTCAAAAGATAATTGGCAGCTCAGCTTTTTTGAACTACACTCCAGAAATGGGGACTTCAGTACCTAAAACTACAAGGGCGGCTGACTCAGTTGACACTTTAAACACCAGCTCAAAATTCATTTAACCTTGCTTTTAACTAACATCTTTTTTGCCTTTTATTTTCATGTTTGCACTTTATACATTTGTACAGCACTTGGAATCACATCGGCTGTGTGAACAGATTAATATTACAGTATTAGATTTTGGTTTTCAAGACTCTGGAATGAGGATAAATGACAAAAGCATTTTAAAAACAATGGATAAAACCACTGTGGGAGTATGCTTATGTAGATCTGGAATCCGGGTTTGACCCCACAGAGTCGGCATACAATGTGCACACTCCCTCTGTAATGCAGAGGGGTCTCTGGTCTCCTACCACACTCTGAAGATGTACTGTGGGGAAATGACCACTGCAAACCACCCCTTGCCGCAAGGAAGAAGCAGAGGAGGAGGAAGTTGAAGGGCGTGCATGAGATCATGACTTGCAGATACACAGGGTAGGAGTGGAATGAGGAATGCTGTCAGGGACCTGATGGGCTGAACTGTCTTCCATGTTGCAGTAATTATTACAGAGTATTGGTTACTTAGGGATTCTATTTAATGACACTTGGAGGAATAGGATACAAGTTGTAACCACTACAAATGCAAATCAACAGTGCTGACACAAGCTTGAATATGTAATAAAGGGACAGCTTAGTGCTAGTTTGATCTTGGAATGTTCGACCAGAAACAATAGAACCAGAATCCTCTGCTAGAATTTAAGTGGACACACAGCTGGACTGACATGCCAGACCAGATGTTACCCCAAGCTACCACAGACTTTAAAATACATTTAGCCTCATTTAAGCTAATTCACAAATATTTCTTTCAGAAAATAAGTCTTCAAAGGTTAGACTCTATTGTAAAATGACAACAAATTACTTTGCTCCATTTTTTTGTCAGTATGCACGACTGGGTAAAACACCTTGTGGAATCTGAGTTGGTTCATTCCGATAAGTTCCCTATCGAGGAGAGTAAAAACCGGCGAGAGGATCACCGGGCTCTCACTCCACACTATTTGGGACATTTATTGGGAATATTGTAGATGAGGGGGCACAACACATTATTAAGGATCCCTACCACTCATCCTACAATCTCTCTGACCCACTACCATCAGGAACAAGGCACAGGAGCATTAGGACTGGGACTAGGACTGCCAGACTGGGTAACAGCTTCTTGCCTCAGGCTGTGAGACTAATGAACAGCCAGGTGACAATAAACTTGAACTTGATTCCACTTTAAATATACCCAATGACTTGACAGCTGTCTGTGGCAATGAATTCCACAGATTCACCACACTCTGACTAAAGGAACTCCTCATCTGTTTTAAACAGACATTCCTCTATTCTGAGGCCGTGCCCTCTGGCCCTTAACTCTCCACTATAGGAAACATCCTCTCCACGTCCACTTATCTAGGCCTTTCAATATTTGATAAATTTCAATGAGATCCCCCCCTCATTCTTCCAATGAAGATTTAATTGGACATTAACCCATTAATTACTGTGGGTAGAATCAGTCCTTGGGAAGAGTTCATTTTATCCCCAGCACTCAGGACCCAAGCTAGCAGAACATGTTTAACACACGCTGTACTTAAAACGACTGGAATCATTTGGCCTAAAAGATTTAGCAACAGGACTTCTACACAGGGCAGCAGCACTTTCAATTCAACACAACACACATAAGATACTGGAGAAACTCAGCAGGTCAGCTAGTATCTATAGAAAGGGATAAACAGTTAACATTTCAGACCAAGATCCTTTATCAGCTCTCAGCCTGAAACATTGACTGTTAATTAATTTCCATAGATGCTGCCTGCCCTACTGAGCTCTTCCAGTGTTGGGTGTTGCTCTGAATTTCCAGCATCTGCAAAATCTCGTGTGTATGATTAGCACTTTCGATTGGCAGCTCAACTGATTATTTACTAGGAAAGCTGTCAGAAATTGGGGTGGCACGGTAGCATAGGAATTAGTGCTATTTATTACAGTGCCAGCAACCCAGATTCAATTATTACCGCTGTCTGTAAGGAGTTTGTACGTTTTCCCTGTGACCGTGTGGTTTTCCATCAGATGTCCCGGTTCCCTCCTGCGCTCTAACATACGGGTTAGGTCATATGCCTGCAAATGGGCTGAAAATGAAATCAAAAGTGGCAGAGGAACTGCCATTGGAATGGTAGGTATTACAATTGGGTAAGCACTGTGATCAGCATGACAATACAAGTGTTATTTTGCTACTGGAAACTAGTATCCTTCCTTGCATGAGGTTCTACAATGAAGAGGTGCCTCTGTACCACAATGGGCAGCTCGACGCTGTCAAAGCTCAGGGCATCAAAGTTTGAATTTCAATTCCAAAACCGTCTTTAAGGGGTTTGTATGTTTCCTCTGGCTGTTCTGGTTCCCTCTCTCAATCCAAATGCATACTGGTTAGTAGGTTAATCAGTCATTGTAATTTGCCGTGCGACTAGGCTCGGGTTGAATGGGTGGGTTGCTGCTCATTGGCCCGGAAGGCCTGTTCCACACTGTA
Organism: Hypanus sabinus; assembly: GCF_030144855.1. NCBI lineage: Eukaryota > Metazoa > Chordata > Chondrichthyes > Myliobatiformes > Dasyatidae > Hypanus > Hypanus sabinus. Next base: position 210,225,333 of record NC_082706.1, on the reverse strand, counting down.
TCTCTAAATAAGCTCAATGCTGATTACAAATTGTTAACAATGCTTCCATATTCAAAAGTGAGTCAATACAAGTTCTTGGAATTCTGTGATTTAACATTAGAAAAGACTATGTGCAATAGAACATAAAAATAGATTTAAAAAGGAATAATCACCAGATTTCAGAAGAAAAATATCTCATAATCCTTGAAACATCGGGTGCTGCAACATTTGTTACTTAATCTGATTTTCAGAACAAAGAACAGTACTACACCATCTCCGTGCTGAACACACAATACATTAAGTCTCTTCAGCCTGTACGTGATCCCCAGCCCGCCCCCTTCCCTGGATATTCATGTGTCTGCTGAGCTACAGGTGCCACAATTAGAACTGCATCCAGCACTACACCAATGACCTGCCACTCGTAATCTGTAAAAACAAAACTTATCCCATATAGTGTTTGATGGCTCTGGGCCTATACACACAGTTCAGAAGAACGGGTGGGGGTATCAAGTATCGAAAGGCCTAGATGTGGATATGAAGGAGATGTTTCCTATAGTGGGTGAGTCAAGGGCCAGAGGGCACAGCCGCAGAGTAGAGAGGCATCCATTCAGAACAGGTGAGGAGGATCTCTGGCACTGAGCACTCTGCAGCGCAGAAGGGAGGGAGGAAGAAGAGGAGAGCGGTAGTGATAGGGGACTCCATAGTCAGGGGTACAGACTGGAGGTTCTGTGGTCGTGATAGAGACTCCCAGATGGTTTGATGCCTCCCGGGTGCCAGGGTCAGGGATGTCTCTGATCGCGTGCACAGCATTCTGAAATGGGAGGGTGATCAGCCAGATGTCGTGGTAAACATCGGTACCAATGACATAGGTAGAAAGAGTGAGGAGGTCCTGAAGAGTAATACAGAGAGCTTGGTAGGAAGTTGAAAAACAGGACCTCGAGGGTAGTAATCTCCGGATTGCTGCGTGTGCCACGTGCCAGTGAGATTAAGAGTAGGATGGTCTGGCAGATGAACACGTGTATGAGAAACTGGTGTAGGGGGCAGGGTTTCAGATTTCAGGATCATTGGGACCTCTTCTGGGGCAGGTGGGACCTGTACAAGAGAGACGGGTTACACCTGAACTACAAGGGGACCAATATACTTGCAGGGAGGTTTGCTAGTGTTATTGGGGAGGGTTTAAACAAGATTTGCAGGGGGATGGGAACCAGAGTGCCAGAGTAGATAGTGGAACGGCGGTAAAAATAAATGATGTTAGTAGTTCGTGCAAAGTCACAAATAGTAAGGTTGTGTGTGGTGGTAATAATTTTCTGAGTGTGTATATTTCAATGCGATGAGTATTGTGGGAAAGGCAGACGAGCTGAGGGCCTGGACTGACACGTGGAATTATGACATCATAGCCATTACTGAAACTTGTCTACAGGAGGGGCAGGACTGGCAGCTCAATGTTCCAGGGTTCCGATGTTTCAGACGTGATAGAGGCAGAGGGATGAAGGGTGGGGGAGTGGCATTGCTAGTCAAGGAAAATATTACAGCAGTGCTTCGGCAGGACAGATTAGAGGGCTTGTCTACTGAGGCCATATGGGTGGAACTGAGAAACAGGAAAGCTATGACCACATTAATAGGGTTGTATTATAGACCACCCAATAGTCAGCAAGAATTGGAGGAGCAAATCTACAGAGAGATAGCAGACAACTGCAAAAGATAGAAAGTTGTGATTGTAGGAGATTTTAATTTTCCACACATTGATTGGGACTCCCAAACTGTTAAAGGTCTTGATGGGTTAGAGTTTGTAAAATGTGTTCAGGAAAGTTTTCTAAATCAATATATAGACGTATCAACTAGGGAGAATGCAATATTAGATCTCCTATTAGGAAATTAGTTAGGGCAGGTAACAGAAGTGTGTGTAGGGGAACACTTTGGTTCCAGTGATCATAACGGCATTAGTTTCGACTTGATAGAACCATAGAACACTACAGCACAGAAACAAGCCTTTTGGCCCTTCTTGGCTGTGACGAACCATTTTTCTGCCTAGTCCCACTGACCTGCACCTAGGCCATATCCCTCCAAACCCCTCTCATCCATATACCTGTCCAAGTTTTTCTTAAATGTCAGAAGTGAGCCTGCATTCACCACTTCATCTGGCAGTTCATTCCACACTCCCACCACTCTCTGCGTGAAGAAGCCCCCTTTAATGCTCCCTTTAAACTTTTCCCCCTTTACCCTTAACCCATGACCTCTGTTTTTTTTCCTCCCCTAGCCTTAGTGGAAAAAGCCTACTTGCATTCACTCTATCTATACCCATCATAATTTTATACACCTCTATCAAATCACCCCTCATTCTCCTACGCTCCAGGGATTAAAGTCCTAACGTATTCAATCTTTCTCTGTAACTCAGTTTCTCAAGTCCCGGCAACATCCTTGTAAACCTTCTCTGCACTCTTTCAACCTTATTAATATCCTTCCTGTAATTATGTGACCAAAACTGCACACAATACTCCAAATTCTGTCTCACCAATGTCTTTTACAACCTCACCATTACATTCCAACTCTTATACTCAATACTTCGATTTATAAAGGCCAATGTACCAAAAGCTTTCTTGTCAATCCTATCTACTTGTGACGCCACTTTTAGGGAATTATGTATCTGTACTCCCAGATCCCTCTGTTCTACTGCACTCCTTAGTGTCCTACCATTTACCTTGTATTTTCTACCTTGGTTTGACCTTCCAAAGTGCAATACCTCACATTTGTCCGCATTAAACTCCATCTGCCATTTTTCAGCCCATTCCTCCAACTGGTCCAAATCCCTCTGTGAGCTTTGAAAACCTTCCTCACTGTCCAATCTTTGTATCATCAGCAAATTTGCTGATCCAATATGCCACATTATCATCCAGATCATTGATATAGATGACAAATAACAATGGACCCAGCATTGATCCCTGTGGCATGCCACTTGTCACAGGCCTCCACTCAGAGTAGCAATCCCCCACTACCACTCTCTGGCTTCTTCCATTGAGCCAATGTCTAATCCAATTTACTACCTCTCCATGTATAACCTAGTGACTGAATCTTCCTAACTAACCTCGCATGCGGGACCTTGTCAAAAGCCTTTCTGAAGTCATGGATAAAGATAGATCTGGTCCTCGGGTTGAAGTTCTAAACTGGAAAAAGGCCAAATTTGAAGAAATGAGAAGGGATCTAAAAAGTGTAGATTGGGACAGGTTGTTCTCAGGCAAGGATGTGATTGGTAAGTGGGAGGCCTTCAAAAGAGAAATTTTGAGAGTGCAGAGTTAGTATGTTCCTGTCAGGGTTAAAGGCAAAATGAATAAAAATAAGGAACCTTGGTTTTCGAGGGATATTGAAACTCTGATAAAGAAGAAGAGAGAGATGTTTAACATGTATAGGCAACAGGGAGGAAATAAGATGCTTGAGGAATATAAAAAGAGTAAGAAAATACTGAAGAAATAAATCAGGAGAGCTAAAAGAAGACATGAGGTTGCTTTGGCAGTCAGGGTGAAGGATAATCCTAAGAGCTTCTGCAGGTATGTTAAGAGCAAAAGGATAGTAAGGGATAAAATTGGTCCTCTTGAAGATCAGAGTGGTCGGCCATGTATGGAACCAAAAGAAATGGGAGAGATATTAAATGGGTTTTTTGCATCTGTATTTACTAAGGAAACTGGAATGGAGTCTATGGAAGCAAGGCAAACAAGTAGGGAGGTCATGGAACTTATACAGACTAAAGAGGAGGAGGTGCTTGCTGTCTTAAGGCAAATCAGAGTAGATAAATCCCCAGGAACTGACAGGGTATTCCCTCGGACCTTGAAGGAGACTAGTGTCGAAATTGCAAGGGCCTTGGCAGAAATATTTAAAATGTTGATATCCACTGGTTAGGTGCCGGAGGATTGGAGGATAGCTCATGTAGTTCAGTTGTTTGAAAGAGGCTCAAAAAGTAAGCCGGGAAATTATAGGCCAGTAAGTTTGACATCGGTAACATGTAAATTATTGGAAGGAATACTAAGAGATAGGATCTACAAGTATTTAGATAGAGAGGGACTTGTCAGAAAAAGTTAGCATGGCCTTGTGCATGGTAGGTCATGTTTCACCAATCTGTTAAGAGTTTTTCGAGGAAGTTACCAGGCAGGAAAGTGGATGAAGGGAAGGCAGTGGATGTTGTATACATGGACTTCAGTAAGGCCTTTGACAAGGTCCCGCATGGGAGGTTAGTTAGGAAGATTCAGTCGCTAGGTATATATGGAGAGGTAGTAAATTGGATTAGACATTGGCTCAATGGAAGAAGCCAGAGAATGGTAGTGGAGGATTGCTACTCTGAGTGAAGGCCTGTGACTAGTGGTGTGCCACAGGGATCAGTGCTGGGTACATTGCTATTTCAGTTCAGTTCAGTTTATTGACATTTAGAAACCACAAATGCAATGCAGTTAAAAAATAAGACAGAATATCACAAAAGCACATGACAAAACAGACTACACCAGAAAATCCACATAACATTTGGCAATCCCTAATCCAGAATCCAGAGAGGCTTCTGTGTATTAATATTGCGCTACCATTTTAACGTGTTCCCTGGAAAGGAGCTCCAAATCCACCAGACAAAACAAGACTACCCAGACACACCAAGTCAGGAGGCCAACTCTAACACCCAACAAACCAAAATCTAAAGCTACAAGACCTGCACAAAACCACATAGGTACAACATATAGTTACAACAGTGCAACCAATAGCATAACTGATTAAAAAAAAACAGACCGTGGGCACAGTAAAAATAGTCCAAAGACGTTAAAAGACTGTAAGTTCAAAAGAAATCACCACACAGTTTCCACAAGTCCTCAGGATCCCAATAGACTCGTCATACCACGCAGGCGGCAGAAGGGAATACCCCTATGGACTTCCAAGGTACCGCCGGACACAGCCTCACAGACGCAGCACACAATGAAAGCTCTGTCAGACCCAGCCTCGCAGACTGCTCCCCAGCGCCCCGACCGCAGCGGACTCCAAGTCCGTCGAAGCTCCGAGCCTCCGACCATCCCCTCCGGCACAGCTTCTCCGAGCACCATCCTCTGCCGAGCGCATTAAGATGCCCCTGCCAAAATGGCCACCAGCAACTTGACCCCGAGGACTGGGGACCTGTTCTTCTCCGCAGAGAGCCGGACCTCACAGCAGCAGCAATGAAAAAGGCCTTCCTGGAGATTTCCAGATGTTCCTCCGCACTCCCACGTCCGCTTTTCATCAGATTAGGATTGTCATCTATATCAATGATCTGGATGATAATGTGGCAAATTGGATCAGCATATTTGCTGATGATACAAAGACTAGAGGTGCAGTGGACAGTGAGGAAGGTTTTCAAAGCTTGCAAAGGGATTTGGACCAGTTGGAGGAATGGGCTGAAAAATGGCAGATGGAGTTTAACGCGGACAAGTGTGATGTTTTGCATTTCGGAAGGTCAAACCAAGGTAGAACATACAAGGTAAATGGTAGGACACTGAGGAGTGCAGTAGAACAGATGGATCTGGGAGTACAGAGACATAATTCCCTAAAAGTGGCATCACAAGTAGATAGGGTCGTAAAGAGAGCTTTTGGTACATTGGCCTTTATAAATCAAAGTACTGAGTATAAGAGTTGGAATGTAATGGTGAGGTTGTGTAAGACATTGGTGAGGCCAAATTTGGAGTATTGTGTGCAGTTTTGATCACCTAATTACAGGAAAGATATTAATAAGGTTGAAAGAGTGCAGAGAAGGTTTACAAGGATGTTGCCGGGACTTGAGAAACTGAGTTACAGAGAAAGGTTGAATACGTTAGGACTTTATTCCCTGGAGCGTAGGAGAATGAGGGGTGATCTGATGGAGGTGTATAAAATTATGATGGGTATAGATAGAGTGAATGCAAGCAGGCTTTTTCCACTAAGGCTAGGGGAGAAAAAAAAAACAGAGGTCATGGGTTAAGGGTGAAGGGGGAAAAGTTTAAAGGGAACATTGGGGGGGGGGCTTGTTCACACAGAGAGTGGTGGGAGTGTGGAATGAACTGCCAGATGAAGTGGTAAATGCAGGCTCACTTTTAACATTTAAGAAAAACTTGGACAGGTATATGGATGAGAGGGGTTTGGAGGGATATGGTCCAGGTGCAGGTCAGTGGGACTAGGCAGAAAAATGGTTCGGCACAGCCAAGAAGGGCAGAAGGGCCTGTTTCTGTGCTGTAGTGTTCTATGGTTATAAGGTTCTATGGTCAGGGAAAGTGAGGAGGCGATAGAGAAGAGCTATAGGCAAATAGTCACACCGAGGCCTCGGGAGACAGATAAGCAGGTAACAATCTGGAGATGTCAGATACTAGAGAGTACTCCTGCATCTGTCCCACTTAACAATAAGAACTCCTGTTTGAGTATTGTTGGGGAGGGGAGCGACAGTGGCCATGCCTCTGGCACAGAGACTGGGTAGGGAAAGGAGGAAGGCAGTAGTAATAGGGGACTCTTTAAGTTAGGGGGTGAGACCTTTCTTCAAGACTGGAAAGGGGAAAGATAAGGTGGGAGGGGGAAAATCCTCCATCAGGACTATTCTTCAATTCATCTGGAAATTTTGCTAACCCACCCATCTACATCATTTTGAGGCTGGCTCTGGCACCAATCCCTACAGAACACCACTGGTTACAGACCTCCAGCCAAAATAAGCCCCCTGAACCACTGCCCTTGGTCTTCCACGGGCAAGCCAATTTGGAATCTAAATTACTGAATCACTATGGATCTTAGGTCTTGTAATTTTGAATTAGACCATCTTAAGGAACCTGGGCTCTGAAAGAACCCCAATAATTTAAGAGGGTAACTCAGGTGAGAGGATCTGGTATCAAAACAGCAGCAAACACAAAGTGGGGTTTCCTTATTCAGACTGGAAAAAGTAGGTAAACACTCCACAGGAACTGGAGGTTAACCACTGCTCACCATTCTGGCTCAGGAGCTTAAAGCTAACAGGAAACTGCAGCACAGACAAAATATAATATGGTATTATCATTTGAAAATCAAAATCAGGCTTAAAAATCACCAGAGTATATCATTAAATCTGTTGTTTTGTAGCAGCAGTGCATTGCAATTCAAGAAATGTAGATAAAAAATAAATTTTTACCCTTCACCCTACCTTGTGATCTTCCTGCCAAATCACCGGCAGATGATAAGAATGGGCTCCCTCACATCTGCCCCTTAACATAGGTGCCCCTCAGGGCTGTGTCCTAAGTCTTTACTCTCTGTATACCCAGGACTGTGTTGTCACCCACAGTTCCAATCTGCTAATTAAATTTGCTGACAACACTACACTGATTGGCCTAGTATCAAATAATAATGAGGCAGCCCACAGAGAAGTCATCATCCTGACACAGTGGTGTCAAGAAAACAACCTCTCCCTCAATGTCGTAAAAACAAAGGAGCTGGTTGTGGATTACAGAAGGAGCGGAGATCAGGAGGATTGACATCAATGGATCTGGGGTTGAGAGGCTAAACAGCTTGAAGTTCCTTGACATACACATTACCGAGGATCTCACATGGTCTGTACGTACCAGCTGTGTAGTGAAAAAGGCACAACAGTGCCTCTTTCATCTTAGATGGGTGAAGTTTGGCATGAGTCCCCAAATCCTGAGAACTTTCTGCAGGGGCACAATTGAGAGCATCCTGACTGGCTGCATCACTACCTGGTATGGGAACTGTACTTCCCTCAATAGCAGGTTTCTGCAGAGTGGTGCGGACAGCCCAGTGCATCTGTAGTTGTGAACTTCCCACTATTCAGGACGTTTACAAAGACAGGTGTGTAAAAAGGGCCCGAAGGATCATTGGGGACCTGAGTCACCCCAACCACAAACTGTTCCAGCTGCTACCATCTGGGAAACTACCATAGCATGAAAGCCAGAACCAACAGGCTCCAAGACAGCTTCTTCCACCAGGCCATCAGACTGGTTAATTCATACTGACACAACTGTATTTCTATATTATATTGACTGTCCTGTTGTACATATTATTTACTATAAATTGCACATTGCACATTTAGACAGAGATGTAACGTAAAGACTTTTACTGCTCATGTATATGAAGGATGCAAATAATAAAGTCAATTCAATTCATGCAAAAAAACAAAAACAATACTGAGATAGTATTCGCCCATCCACCACCACCCCACTCGGGATAGGGTTCCCTTTGTCCTCACCTACCACCCCACCAGCCTCCAGGTCCAACGCATAATTCTCCGTAACTTCCTCCACCTCCAACGGGATCCCACTACCAAGCACATCTTTCCCTCCCCGCCTCTTTCTGCTTTCCACAGGGATCGCTCCCTACTCGATTCCCTTGTCCACTCGTCCCCCCCATCCCTTCCCACTGATCTCCCTCCTGGCACTTATCCTTGTAAGCAGAATAAGTGCTACACCTGCCCTTACACTTCCTCCCTCACCACCATTCAGGGCCCCAGACAGTCCTTCCAGGTGAGGCGACACTTCACCTGTGAGTCGGCTGGTGTGGTATACTGCGTCCGGTGCTCCCGGTGTGGCCTTTTATATATTGGTGAGACCCGACACAGACTGGGAGACCGTTTCGCTGAACACCTATGCTCGGTCCACCAGAGAAAGCAGGACCTCCAAGTGGCAACACATTTTAATTCCACGTCCTGTTCTCATTCTGATATGTCTATCTATGGCCTCCTCTACTGTCACGATGAAGCCACACTCAGGTTGGAGGAACAACACCTTATATACCAGCTGGGTAACCTCCAACCTGATGGCATGAACATTGACTTCTCTAACTTCCGTTAATGCCCCTCCCCTTCTTACCCCAACCCTGATATATTTAGTTTTTCTTTTTTCTCTCTCTGCCCATCACTCTGCCTGTACTCCATCTCCCTCTGGTGCTCCCCTCCCCCTTTCTTTCTCCCGAGCCCTCCTGTCCCATGATCCTTTCCCTTCTCTAGCTCTGTATGCCTTTTGCCAATCACCTGTCTGGCTCTCAGCTTCACCCCACCCCCTCCGGTCTTCTATCATTTTGCATTTTCCCCTCCCCCTCCTACTTTCAAATCTCTTACTATCTTTCCTTTCAGTTTGTCCTGACGAAGGGTCTCGGCCGGAAATGTCAACAGCACTTCTCCCTGTAGGTGCTGCCTGGCCTGCTGCGTTCCACCAGCATATTGTGTGTGTTGTTTGAATTTCCAGCATCTGCAGATTTCCTCATGTTTGCACTGAGACAGTATTTATGAGTTCAGTGTCTATTCAGAAATCTAATGGCAAAGGGAAAGAAGTTGTTTCTGTAACATTGAGCACGTGCCTTCAAGCTCCTGTACCTCCTCCTTGATGGTAGCAATCAGAAGAGTGCATGTCCTGGGTGATGGGGTCCTTAATGATGGTTGCTGCTTTTTTGTAGCATTGCCTTTTGAAACCTCAAACAGGCAGCATCTATCATTTAACATAATAATTGTAAAGTAGCCAAGTGTGAAGTGCTGAATCTTGGTACTTACTCCTGGTGACAGGGAAGAAGGGAAACCAGAGCTCAAATTTGGCAACAACATTAAAATAAGCAATCCCTGGCTTTTATGCTGTTTCTGTGATCAGTCCACAAGACACAGAACCACAGAACACTACAGCACAGAAAGCAGGCCATTTGGCCCTTCTAGTCTGTGCCGAAACTTTATTCTACTAGCCCCATTGACCTGCACCCAGTTCATAACCCTCCAGACCTCTACCATCCATGTATCTATTACCACGTCAGATAGCAGCTTATTTACCACGTCAGATAGCAGCTTGTTCCACACTCCCACCACTCTCTAAGTGAAGAAGTTCCCCCTAAACCTTTCCCCTTTCACCCTAAAGACATGTCCTCTCATATTTATCTCTAGAGCAGAGTTGATGGGCTAATTCTGCTATCATTTGATCCTGGTTGACTTCGTACCCCTCTCAATCCCATTCTCCTTTCTTCTCCCCAAAACCTTCAACACCCTGATTAATCATGAACCTATCAACCTCTGCCTTAAATACACCAAATGACTTGTCCTCCACAGCCATCTGTGACAATGAATTCCATAGATTCAACACCCCCTGGCTACAGAAATCTTTCCTCATCTCTGTCCATTAAACTGTCCCCCTCTGGTCCTAGACTACCCCACCATAGGAAACATCCAAAAACTGATTCCCCCCCCCTGCCCCCATTGAGTCAGAAACAAACAATTTCAATGACTAACAGTAACATGTAGAGGACTGTGCAGAAGTCTTAGGCACCCTATCTATATGTATGCCTGCTGAAGGGTCTCAGCCCAAAACATTGACTGTACTCTTTTCCACAGATGCTGCCTGGACTGCTGAGTTCCTCCAGCATTTTGTGCGAGTTGCTTGGATTTCCAGCATCTGCAGATTTTCTGAATTATATGCCTAAGACTTCCCATGCAGTTACAATGGTAGAGAATCACAATCCAAAGTTCCAATGGTCTTAAAGAATTTTGTCTTGTCAGTTTCTAAAACAAATCTCTGAAGTACACTGTGAAGCAGCAGCTACATTTTAAAAAAAGCAGTGCATTGAGACGCATTCAGGCCAGTACATTTTGGAATAATTAAGCAGCTACCCCAAGTAAACAAAGTTTCATGAGAAGAGTGAAAAAGGTATCAAAAGACAAACTACTGTTTAACTGAGTTACAAATTATGTATTTAAATTAAACAGAAACCAAATTAGAATCCACCATCCAGGACATGCTCTCTTCTCATTGCTGCCATCAGGAAGGTACAGGAGCCTCAGGCCTCAAACCACCAGGTTCAGGAACAGTTATTACCCCTCAACCATCAGACTGCTGCGCTCAACTCACCCCATCATTGAAATGTTCTCACAACCACTCAAGGATTCGTCATCTCGTGTACTTTAATAATGTTTACTTTTGAACTTTGACATGGGTAGGTTGGTTGATGGGGAAAGTACAAATGGGAAAGGCATGTATCTATTAAGATTTTGGGCTGATTTACTAAATTTACTTTGAACATTGAGGAGTGGGAGGGAGGGGGGCAAGGAGGGGAAGCAAGCAGTTTTTAACCTCCACACAATGGTATGAAAAGAAAATTGAACAGTACAGGTCCTTCAGCCCACAATATTGTGCTGACCTTTTGATCTACAACATCAACCTAACCCTTCCCGCTCACATTGTCATCCCTGTTTCTATCATTCATGTGCCTTAAATGGCCCTAATTCATTTGCCTCTACCAGCACCCCTGGCAGGGTGTTCTATGCACTCACTTCTCTGATATGACTCAACTATACTTTCAACAAATCACTAAAATTATGCCCCCTGGTATTAGCCATCTCCACTCAGGAAACTGCTAACACCATTGATCAATGCTCATCATGTAAAACTCTCATCCTCCTTCACTCTAGTGAGAAAAGTCTTACCTCAAGACATACTCTCTATTCCAGGCAGTATCCTGGTAAATCTCTTCTGCATCATCTCTACAGCTTATATATCCTTCCTATAATGAGGAGACCATAACTGAGCACAATACTCCAAGTGTGGAATAACCAGGTTTACCAGAACCTTTCCAAATGCTTTACTAAACTCCATTTCCACCACATCCACTGCTCTGGCTTCAATGTTCTTTCTCACATCCACAAATAATTCAATAGCCACAGGAATGTGAGATTCATTACAACACAGCTGATACAGACAAGGTAGAAAGCTGTAAGTTTAAGAACATAAAAATGGGAGACAGTTTTGACAAATTACCTAAAATGGTTTCATTTTAATCAGTTGAAAGTTAACCAAGTTGTCACCTGGTTGAAATGTGCACTTCCTAAGCACCAACACACCCAAACCACAAGCACTTAAAATAGATCAGTGAAACCAAAGTACAGAAAAAAAAACAGCCTATCATGATCCAGCAACCAAAAACAACTCTACTTGAGTGGTTAAATAAATCCAATTGCTTTTTATACAATTAATTGATTATTGACTTCAGGAGGAGGAAACTGGAGGCACATGAGCCAGTCCTCGTTGGATCAGAGGTGGAGAAAGTCAGCAACTTGAAATTTCTTAGCATTATCATTTCAGAGGATCTGTCCTGGGCCCAGCACACAAGTGCAATTACGAAGAAAGTGTGGCAGCACCTCCACTTAAGAGTTTGCAAAGATTCAGCTCATTATCTAACACTTTAACAAACACCTGTAGATGTGTGGTGGAGAGTATACTGATATACATCATACTGGTATGGAAACATCGATGCCCAATGATCTCAGGATTGTATATGGTGACATATCTACTTTGAACTGTGCTGGATAAGTTACAGACAGTCCCTTCAAGGTGACAGGAGGTATTGCTGGAGAAGTCTCACCCATGCACATGACAGGCTCTGCACCATCAGGGGCAGCAAAGTGTTCACAATAGTACTGGATTGGAAAGAGGAGTCAGGTTGGATAAAGAGGTAGTAGTAGTTTATGGAAACAGTATGCCTCATCTTTAAAAAGAATAGTAAATTATTGAGGCAGCATTCATTGCCCAGAGCCAGAACTGAATTTATGCTTCTTTAAAGGGAACTTAAGAGGGTAAAAAAAAGGCCCCAATTATCATGATTCATGAAGAGGTATGAACAAGTTTTGTACATGTATAGAATCTAGGGTTTAAATTAGCAGACAGATCAAAGTTAAAATCTCTAAGTAACCAAGCCATGAGTGAAGTTAGATTCAAGATTGCTTAATGTCATTTCCAGCACAAAAATGTAAAGGAGAATGAAATAATTGTCACTCCAGATCTGATGCAACACAAAAAAACACATAAGATAAAGATGGAATAATTAAAAAAGCAATAAATAAATATAAATAGACAAGATAATTTCTATACAAAGATTGATTGTATAATCATATGAGGAGTGTTTGATGGATCTGGGCCTGTACTCACCGGAGTTCTGAAGAATGAGGGGATCTTATTGAAACCTATCGAATGTTGAAAGGCCTAGCTAGAGTGGATGTAGAGAGAATGTTTACTATAGTAGGAGAGTCGAAGACCAGAGGACACAGCCTCAGTATGGAGGGACGTCCATTTAGAACAGAGATAAGGAGGTATTTCTTTAGCCAGAGGGTAGTGAACATGTGGAATTCGTTGCCACAGGCAGCTGTAGAAGCCAGGTTCGTGGGTCTATTTAAGACAGAGGTTGATAAGTCATTGACTGGTTAGGGCAGGGGTCGGCAACGTTTACCACTGAAAGAGCCAATATGGACCCATTTCCCACAGAAAAGAAAACACTGGGAGCCACAAAATGAAATAACACTGCATACAATGGGTTTTTTTTTTGCCTTTATGCTATGTATAAACAAACTATAATGTGTTGCATTTATGAAATTGATGAACTCCTGCAGAGAAAACGAAATTACATTTCTGCATGCAACAAAAACATTTTGAACTCCGAAAAAAAAGACGTTGGGTTGAAGGTTACTCCATAGTTAGCCTACCTTGGATCGAAGAATTAAAAGAATGCGCGCACTGGCGGGTGTCAGGCATTGGCAGTTGTGATGTATATTAATAGCGATAAAAAAACACGTTGTAGCGGTGTAGCGCTACACGCAGCGCTAAAATAAAGACTGCAGTCAAAGGTAACTTTATTCGAACTAAACAGCCTTGCTTTAAAGCCTCCCTCAACCCACCCCCCGTGGGCACGGATGCTCCAAAAGACACGTACTCACAAACCCCCGTAGGCTATCTCCCTTAGCCTGAACGGTGGCTAATTGTGAGCCGGTTCGGATGTGCCAGGAAACGGTGTCTCCGCAAAGTTTTCAGATTGTACAAGATCACCATAATCTTCAAATTTCGAATTACATTTCAAAAGCTAACAAACCACGGGGAGCCGCATCACAGAGATCAAAGAGCCGCTTGTGGCTCTGGAGCCGCAGGTTGCCGACCTCTGGGTTAGGGCATGAGAGATACAGGGAGAAGACAGGAGATTAGAACTGAGAGGGAAATAGATTAGATTAGAGGGAAATGGCAGAGGCGATTTAATGGGCCAAATGCCCTAATTCTGCTATTATCTTATTATCCTATGTACATAAAATGACACTAGGCTGTATATAAGGTGATATATGGGAAATAATAAAGTAGTGGTGGAGCTGGTGTGTGGAGGTGTTGATCAGCCTTACTGCTTGGGGAAAGTAACTGTTTTGAGTCTGGTGGTCCTGGGGTGGATGCTATGTAACCTCTTCTCTGATGGGAATGGGACAAACAGTCCATGAGCAGGGTGGGTGCTGGTATAGTGTCTTATAGAGTTGAAAGTGTGGCACACAGAGATGAAGGAGAAATACATTTCAATTCATGAGGCACTGGTGTGTAGAATGGGGAATCAAGAAGCACCCTGCTGGAACTAGCTTCACTTGTATTACAGTCCTGCAGAGATGGGATAATCTAGAACGGTTATGAAGTATCACCATAACAGGTTACCTCGTCAAGTCCAAATTAAGAATTGTGAACCTTTGCAATTCTCGAGCCTGGAGATCTTTGAATCATAACATGCTGAATCTAGCCACCCACCTGCACTGACCTGGGCTGAAAGACAGAGATTACCATCTATACTTAAAGCACAAAAGCTACGTGGCATTGGTTTCAGATGCCAAACGACTAATTGCCCTCACCAACCCCAACCATGCTTGGACAGCTTTTGCAGATGACAAGCTGGGGGCTTGCAGAAAGGTCCACAGAAAGTCTGAGCCATGCTAGCTTGGGAGATGCTAAACACTAGCAATTCCTTTTAGCTTGAAAAGCTCTATTAACTCCAATGTATGTGTTGGAGGTTGATCTTGATTTCACACTTCAAGGGAATCAAAGCATATGGTGATCAAACAGGAGTAAAGACAAAGCACAACATTATGAATCATAGGCTACATCCACACTAGACTGCATAATTTTGAAAACACCGGTTTCGCGTAAAAACAATAGGCATCCACACTATGCGTTTTTAAAAATATCTCTGTCCACATTGAAACGGGTATTTCAGTGAATCTCCTCTTACTGCGCATGCGCAGGACACATCTACCGCAAACAAGCTACACGTTTGGTGTCGAATCTTGCTGTGAAAGACGGTGCGTGTTTGTTCAGTTACAGACTAGAAAAACTTAAAAGACGGGCAGCTGTTGGCTCTCGCGCATAAGAACTTAAAAGTAAAAGAAAACAAATACTAAAGCATACAGAGGCAACCAACAGGGAGTTCACAGACAGCTGACGACAAACATTGAAAAACTGACTAACTCTGTTGCATTAATAAAGCACCTTGTTAAATGTGTAAAGCATGTCTGCATCAGTATTATCTTGTATTTCCATACAATGTTACTCTAGGCGTTACACATCTATTGTCAGAGAAATACCTGCATAAATAGGTAAACCACCTTCATACAAACAAGGACAGAAAATAGGACAAAGTGAGTATACTTATTTATTCAGTAAGTTATGGGTCAAAGCATTTGGTGAGTACATTAACTCCTCTGGCTTCAGTCTCATTACCGTCTGTTCTGAAATTGTTAGGTTGTGTTCAAGAAAACAATGAAATGGCATGCTGACTTCTGACAGTGTTTTTAGATTTCTCCGGTTACCCCATCCACACTGATTTGCCCAAGTGGCGTTTTCAAAATTACACGCCCTGGAAAGCATTTTTAAACAGCTCTGGTTTCGGGGGACGAAAACACTGTTTTAGTGTGGACGGAGGGTAAAAACGAAGAGAAAAGGCTTTGGTTAGGGATTTATCAAGTGTAGTGTGGACGTAGCCATAGTTACACTGAAGAGCAGAGCAAGTATAAGGGCCTGAATTATTCACACATTTTTGTTCTGAAAGTAAAAATGGAATTTAAAACTTCACAATTATCAAACCATTAATTTCAAAACATGCACACTCCCTCACTTTTACTCTCATCAGTAAATAGAACAAAGATTTTAGACCATAGGACATAGGTGTAGAATTAGGCCATCTGACCCATTGAGTCTGCTCTGCCATTCAATTATGGCTGATCCTTTTTTACCATCTCCTCCCCAACCCCAGTTCGTAGCCTTCTCTCTGTAAGCTTTGATGCCATGTCTAATCAAGAACCTATCAATCTCTGCCTTAAATACACCCAATAATCTGGCCTCCACAGCTGCCTGTGGCAACAATTCCACAAATTCATCACCCTTTGGCTAAAGAAATTTCTTTGCATCTGTGTTCTGAAAGGGCACCCCCTATCCCGAGGCTGTGCCCTCTTGTCCTAGACTCTCCCACTAGGAGAGTCTACTCTGAGAGACACCTACTCTGTCTAGACCTTTCAACATTCGGAAGGTTTCAACGTGATTCCTCCCTCGTCCTTCTGAATTCCAGTGAGTGCAAACCCAGAGCTATCAAACGTTCCCCATATGATAACCCTTTCATTCCTGAAATCCTCTCTACCCCCTCCAATGCCAGCACATCTTTCTAAAATGAGGGGCTCAAAACTGTTCACAATACTCAAGTCTCATCAGTGCTTTATAAAGCTTCAGCATCACATCCTTGTTCTTGTTTTCTAGACCTCTTGAAATGAATGCTAACATGGCATTTGCCTTCCTCACCACCGACTCAACCTGGAAGTTAACGTTCAGGGTGTTCTGCATAAGGGCTCCCAGGTCCCTCTGCATCTCAGATTCCTGGATTCTAGCCCCATTTACAGAATAGTCCGTACATTTATTTCTACTACCAAAGTGCATGACCATGCATTTCCCAACATTGTATTTCATTTCACTTTCCCAACATTGTATTTCATTTCACTTTCTTGCCCATTCTCCTAATCTGTCTAAGTTCTTCTGCATCCTACCCATTTCCTCAGCACTACCTGCCACCAATCTTCATATTATCTGCAAACTTGGCAACAAAACCATCTATTTCATCATCTAAATATGATGACTAAGAATATAGTAACCGATGGCAGAATTTAGGAGCTGAGAGGTAATGTTGCAGCTATATAGGATCCTGGTCAGACCCCACTTGGAGTACTGTGCTCAGTTCTGGTCGCCTCACTACAGGAAGGATGTGGAAACTATAGAAAGAGTGCAGAGGAGATTTACAAGGATGTTTCCTGGATTGGGGAGCATGCCTTATGAGAATAGGTTGAGTGAACTCGGCCTTTTCCCCTTGGAGCTACACAGGATGAGAGGTGACCTGATAGAAGTGTATAAGATGATGAGAGGCATTGATCATGTGGATAGTCAGAGGCTTTTTCCCAGGGCTGAAATGGCTGCCACAAGTGGACACAGGTTTAAGGTGCTGCAGAGTAGGTAAGAGGAGATGCCAGGGGTAAGTTTTTTACTCAGAGAGCGGTGAGTGCGTGGAATGGGCTGCTGACAACGGTGGTGGAGGCGGATATGATAGGGTCTTTTTTAGAGACTTTTGGATAGGTACATGAAGCTTAGAAAATCAGACGGCTATGTGTAAGCCTAGTAATTTCTAAGGTAGGGACATGTTCGGCACAACTTTGTGGGCTGAAGGGCCCATATTGTGCTGTAGGTTTTCTAAGTTTCTGTATCATTTATATACAGCATAAAAAGAAGTGGTCCCAACACTGACCCCTGCAGAAAACCACTACTCACTGATAGCCAACCAGAAAATAATCCTTTTATTCCCACTCGCTGCTTTCTACCAATCAGCCAATGCTCTAACCATATTAGTAACTAATTAGTTTTTGTAATACCATGGGCTCTTAACTTGGTAAGCAGTCTCATGTGTGGCACCTTCTCAAAGGCCTTCTGAAAGTCCAAATATACAACATCCACTGCATCCCCTTTATCGATCCTACTTGTAATCTCCTCAATGAATTCCAACAGGTTTGTCAGACAGGATTTTTCCTGAAAGAAACCATGCTGACTTTGTACTATCTTGTCCTGTGCCACTAAGTACTCATCACCTCATCCTTAACAATTGACTAACATCTACCCAACCACTGGGGTCAGGCTAACTGGGCTACAATTTCCTTTCTGCTGCCTTCTTCCTTTCTTAAAGAGTGGAATAATGTTTGCAATTTTCCAGTCCTCTGGCACTATGCCAGAGCCCGATGATCTTTGAAAGATTATTTCTAATGCCACCACAATTTCTAACGCTACCTCTTTCAGAAGCCTAGGGTGCAGTTCCTCTGGTCCGGTTGACTTATGTACCTTTAGGTCTTTCAGCTTTTTGAGCACCTTCTCTCTTGTAACAGTAATTGCACCTTCACACACTACAACATCAGGCATAGTGCTAGTATCCTCCACAGTGAAGACTGATCATTTTAAAGATTTTTATTTTTCACATGTACATTAAAACATGGGGTGGAGGAGGTATCCAGGGAAGGGGCTTCTCATGTCCATTCCGGGACAGCTCACTCAGCTTTGGTCCCCAACAGACACTCATCTCTCATCTGTGACTCCAATTAGCTGTTTGCACACAACAGTGGCCAAATGCCAGTAGGTACATCACTTTGACAGGTGGCTAAACCAGGTGAGGGTAGTTAGTGGGTCTCATAACCCAGTAAGATATGGCATGTCTGAACTATCATTTGAAGTCAGCTCCAGAAGACTGGTTGGATGAGATCTACAGCAAGATCCACTGGCCAGTAAGGTGGTTCTGCAATACTTCATGAAGAGCAAAGAGTATGACAAAGTACAGAAGTCATGGTCATCCACTCCAACCAAGGAAGATCCCAATTTGGAATGACTACTTGCACCACTGGACCTCGACTTCCAAGGTCAAGAAAGTGGAAGTGCCCCAGTGCAACAGTTTTTCCACTTTAAAAACTCTTCCACACAAGTTCCCAGTCATCGGACATGACAGACAACCACCACCATATCAAAACGTACAGTGAAAAAACATACACCTCCAGAATGTAGGAGCAAACAGGAGCACTCAGAGGAATCCCACATGGTCAAAGTGAGAACATACAAACTCCTTACAGACAGCAATGGGAATTGAAGCCTGATCACTGGTGCTGTAAAGCAGTAAGCTCACGGCTACGCCATCATGCACTATAAATTGAACTTGAAAATGAATGAAGGTAATATATGGTGACTTATATGTACTTTGATAATAAATTTACTCTGAACTTTGATTTATTGCCCATTACTAATGTAGGCTCTGGATCATCTAGAGGAAATAGTCCAAGGTCAACCAGAAAAGCACATATGCTGTCAAACTGTGGCCAAATAAGGAAAGTCTACATACATCCAAAAGATTGGCAAATGCGAGAATTTCAAAGCATCCAATTTGCTTCATGGTCAGTGTCAGGTAAGTACTTTGTTGATTGTATTGAACAGAGCAGAATGAAACGTGTGCCTTCAAATTAAAAGAAGATTTAACACAGGAAATTAATCAACAAACTACCATACATTTGCTGTTCATCTTCACTCTTGTGCTTCCAAGTATGCACATCATGGCAACAGCAATAAGTGTTTAACTTCAACATTATTGAGATTTTGTCGAAATACTCCGCAGTCTCAGCAAATAAGGAGCATTTGATGGCTGAGCCTACACTCACTGGAGTTTAAGGGAAAATAATCCTCTCCACATCTACTCCATCTAAGCCTTTCAATAGTCTTGATTCACACTTAACAGCATGGCGAGCAGTTTTGGGTGCCTTATCTAAAAAAAAATGTGCTGACATTGGATAAAGCCCAGAGGAGGTTCATGAGAATGATTCTGGAAATGGAAAAGTTAACTCATTGAAAACTATCACATATTGAAAGGTTGACTGAATGTGGAGAAAATATTTTCTATGCTGGGGGAGCCTAGGATTGGAGGGCCAAAGCCTCAGAACAGAGAGGCGTCAATTTAGAACACAGATGAGGAGGAATTTCTTTAGCCAGTGGGTGGTGAATCTGGAATTCATTGCCACAGATTAACTGTGGTTCTTAATTAGTAAGGGCATTAAACATTATAGTAATAAGGCAGAATAACGGGGTTCTGCGGGATAATATATCAGACATAATGGAATGGTGGAGGAGACTCGATGGGCTTACAGGCCTCATTCTGCTCCTACAGTACATGCCTAAGACTTCAGTATTGTAATTATATACATTGCACTGTATTGCTTGATATGTGAGCGATGATAAAGCAGATTCTGATATGGGACTCTATTGTGGACTGAGAATGGAAAGAGGGCAGGGAGAGGGCAATCACGGTTGAGAAAAAGGGAAGATAGAGGGAAAGAGCAGGAAGAACCAGAGAAACGATCTGTAATGATCAATTAATCAATTGTTTGGAATCAAATGATCTTGTCTGGTGTCTCAGGACTGGGTATCTACACCCATGTCACCCCCTAGCCATCCCCAGCACTACTCCTCTGCCACCTGTCCCACACCCAACCTGCAGGACTCCAGCCTCACCATTCCCAACATTCTTTGCTCGCACCACATTTACAAACTTCCTCTCTGCTCCCCACTGACAAATACAATACTGTGCAAGTGTTAGGCACCTTAACTATGTACATGTGCTATGACTTTTGCACAGTAATACACGTCATAATATTTTCACAAGTGAGATGAAGCCAAGACCATAACTTTAAACAGTGGACAAAAATATTATAGTCAAAGAAAAGCATAACACAGAAGCAGGCCCTTCAGACCATCTAGTCCGTGGCAAGCCATTTCAACTGGAGGTTCCTGACAGTAAGTCAGTTTGAATTCGAGGCAGTGCAGTCTTCTGCCTGGACCACCTGAATAGCACTGAGTTCCAATTTAAAGAAGAGAGGTGAAATAGTGAGTAATCCCCAGTGCTGACCACAGCAATGCTTTTCCACTACTCTGTGCAGAATGAGGCCTTTAAGGAAGGCCTTGTTAATAACTAGTTCAGGTAATGGGCCAAAATTTTAAGATAGTAAATGACAAATTTAGTACTAACGCGAGTAAATACTTCCTACACGGTTGTATTGGGTATATATTAGTGGATAAGAAAACCTTGGAAGTAATTTAACAATCACCTGCTGGGGAAATACAGCCCGTTCTTACAAGGAAGGTTTTCCTCCATGATCCTGACCACAGTTTACATACTGCCAAAAGCCGTCATAAGACCATGAGATATCGGAGCACATTTAGACCATTTGTTCTAGTGAGTCTGCTCCATCATGTCATCATGGCTGATCTCTCAGCCCCAATATCCTGCCTTTTCCCTGTACCCTTTCACGCCCTGACTAATCAAGGAATGGACTTTATCAATCTCTGCCTTAGATATACCCAATGACGTTAATCAGACACATATATTTAATGCTACCATCACCAAACAAGAAACGGTCCACCCTGATGCATTTCAAATTTTAGTCGGGGACTTCAGTCAGGCTTGTTTGAAGATCTTTGCCCAATTATCATCAGCATACAAGTCAAGTCACTTTTATTGTCATTTCGACCATAACTGCTGGTACAGTACACAGTAAAAACGAAACAATGTTTTTCATGACCATGGTGCTACATAAACTATGTAAAAACAACAGAGAGAAAAAAAAACTTTACTAGACTACAGACCTACCCAGGACTGCATAAAGTACACAGAACAGTGTAGGTATTACAATAAATAATAAACAAGAAAATAGGCACAGTACAGGGCAATAAGTTGGTGTCAGTCCAGGATCTGGGTATTGAGTCTGATAGCTTGGGGGAAGAAACTGTCACATAGTCTGGTCATAAGAGCCCCAATGCTTTGGAGCCTTTTCCCAGATGGCAGGAGAGAGAAGTTTGTATGAGGGGTGCGTGGGGTCCTTCATAATGCTGTTTGCTTTACGGATGCAGCGTGCAGTGTAAATGTCTCTGATGGCGGGAAGAGAGACCACGATGATCTTCTCAGCTGACCTCACTATCCGCAGCAGGGTCTTGCGATCTGAGATAGTGCAATTTCCAAACCAGGCAGTGATGCAGCTGCTCAGGATGCTCTCAATAAACTGAAGCATTAGTGGTTCCATCACACACGACCACTGCTCTACTATGATTTGGAATACCTACTGTTCCATCTGTAGATGGCATTTTGGGAAATCTGATCACTTGGCTGTCTGCTTTCTATCTGTGTACAGGCAGAGGCTAAAGAGCAAGGCTCTAGTGCTCCAGTGATATGGACAACAATGAGGTAGTCATGGGAGCAGATGAGCTATGTGGACTGGGCCATGTTCATGGACTCATCAGAGCATCTGAATGAATAAACCGTGATTGTCATGGACTTTATAAAACATTCGCAAATGATTGTATCCCCAGAAAATCAGTGTTCCCCAATCAGAAGCCCTGGATTGACCATAAGAACCGCCGTCTGCTGAGGCCCAATTAATGGCATTCAGATCTGTCAACCAAGTAAAATACATGAGGTCCAGAAATGATCTCCAGAAATCCAACTCTCATATGAAGTGGTAATTCTCGATCAAACTTGAATCACTGAAGGATGCTCGACAGCTGTGATAGGGCTTGAAAACTATCACCTCCTTCAAAGTGAAACCAAGTGACATGGGTGACAACAAGGCTTCACTCCCAGATGAGCTCAATGCCTTCTGTGATCACTTTGACCATAAAAACATCACAATCTTCCACAGCCCCCACTGGCCCTGTGATTTCAGTCTCTGAAGCTGATGTGAGAACATCCTTCAGGAGGGTGAAGCCATGGAGAGAGTCTGACCCAGATGGGGTACCAGGTCAAGTACAAAAGACCTGTGCTGATCACCTGGCTGCAGTGTTTACCGATATCAATAACTTTTCGCTTTGGCAGTCCGAGGTGCCCACATCCTTCAAGCAGCTTCAATCATACTAGCGCACTTACATCCACAATGCTGGAAGAGTTTTGAGAGGCTGGTGATGAAACATATTTCTATGAAAAATGACTTGGATCTAAGAGTTTGATTAATGACACAGGATTTCTCTGGAGCTCCTGGCATTTTCTAACCTGTTTATTTTGTTTCCCACCACGAAGCACATCTTTCTGGTGGCCATCCATTTTAATTCCACTTCCCATTCTGACAGGTCAGTCCATGGCCTCCTCTACTGCCGCAGTGAAGCCATACTCAGGATAGAGAAGAAACACCTGATACTCCATCTGGGTAGTCTCCAACCCAATGACATGAACATTGATTTCTCAAACTATTACCTCCCTCTGGTGCTCCTTCCCCTTCTCTTTCTTCCATGGCCTATGCCCTCTCCTCTCAGATCCCACTTTCTCAAGCCCTTTATCTCTTTCAGCAATCGATTTCCCAGTTCTTTACTCCACAACCACCTCCCTCAGTTTCATGTATCACTTACTAACTTGTATTTCTTCCTCTCATCCCTCCTCCTTCTTACTCTGACTTCTCAACTTTTTTTCCCTCCAGTTCCGATGAAGTGTCTCGGCCCAATACGTCGACTCTATTCTTTCCATAGATGCTGCCTGGCCTGCTGATTCTTCCAGCATTTTGTGAGTGTCGTTTGAGTTTTCAGCATCTGCAGATTTTCTCGTTTATTTTGTTTTGATAGGGATTCTTAACCAAGAGATCAAAGATTCAAAGTACATTTATTCTCAAACTATATACAGCCCTGTGACTCTTCTTCTCACATAGTCACGAAACAAGAAACACCATGTAACCCATTCAAAGACAACAAAACCCCATTGTACCAAAAAAAATCACACAAATGGCAGAGAAAACACCATATAAGACATCAACCCACCAAGTCATCAAAAGAGTTCAGGAATAGCTCCGTTCAGTTCAATCTAACACTGTGCCATGTATTAACTTCAGGCCATTGAGCCGGTCTGCCCCAATCAAAACAGCAGGGGAAAAAAAGCAACCAGAAACACTTCATAACGTGAATGACAGAATCCAATCCATAAACAGCATCAATTAAACCTTGCCTCAGGACTCCAGAGAGACGGGGGAGATGGGGGAGACAGGGGAGACAAGGGGAGACAGGGGAGACAGGGAGACACAGATACAGAGATACAGAGAGACAGAGAGACAGAGAGACAGGGAGACAGGGAGACAGAGAGACAGGGAGACAGGGAGAGAGAGAGAGAGAGAGAGAGAGAGAGACAGAGACACACAGACACAGAGAGACAGAGAAGCTCGCTAAATCGGCCCAAAAGCATGCCACCAAAATGTAGATCACAGGCTCCAACAGTAGCAGAACTACATTTGAAAGAAAATTTGCGATATCTTTGGACATGGATTCTCAGCTACTCTTATTCTGTGCAGAGCTCAATGATAAATTGATAGAGTTCTATTTTTAGCAGCGTGGTGGTTTTCAGTGGGGAATAAACAAAAGCACAGTGTGTGGGGAAGCTTTAAATTCTTTATTACTCTTAAATATCCAACAATAGAGCAATGCATTCTCTTACAATATACTGTTTGCTAGATAGCAAAACTGTGCTCCATCTCATTCAAGGATGCACCTGTCTTTATTGTGTGAAAAAAGATTCAAGATTATTTAATGTCATTTCCGGTACACAAGTGTAGAGGAAAACAAAATTGTTACTCCAGATCATTAATAACATTAATAAGATGAGGAACCCAATAATAAAAAGAATCTTTAAATATAAAATATAATAAAAAGTCAGCTTTAGTTTTAATGTTGGACATGAGCTTGTGTTTAGAGCAATCTGTCTAGCCACTATAGTACCAAATCATTAATATTAGTATTTTAAAACCACACTTTCTATAGAAAGAATGACGCTGTTCACTTTTTAAATGTTTTCAGTTAATTTGAGCTTTGAGACCAGGGACAGGAGGCCTTGAGGTGGCCTTCCCTGGAGCTGTCGGCCTATGTGTATGAGAAAGACTCTGAGTTGGTGGGAATATGGGTAACAGGCTTATTTTGCTGTTGTCTTGGTTTACACTATAAGACACAGGAACAGAATTAGGCTATTTAGTCCATTCAGTCTGCTCTGCCATCCTATCATGGTTGATTTACTATCCTTCTCAATCCCAATCAACCGCTGCTTTAAATATACCCAATGATCTGTTGTCATGTTGTGTCATTCTGCTGAACGTGGTGGGCGTGCTATGCTGGCAGTGAAATGTGTGATGATACTTGCTGACTGTCCCCAGCACAGCCTTGGGTCTGTTGCTTAGCACAAAAGACACATTTCACTGTATGCTTTGATATACATGTGATAAATCTGAATTTAAATAACATGCAGAAAACAAAAGTACTTTCAATCAGTCCATTACTGCATCGATGGTAGGGGTAGAGGATGGCTTTTCTATATGAAAACTAAAATGTTTTTTAATGATGCCGCATGTAATGTTCACATCAAGTTATAACTTGCATTGAGTGTATTTTTGCAACCGCAGTTAATGCTGTTGGCCCTGGCTCAATTCTAGCATTCCTTAGTGTAGTAGGGAGGGGTTCAAATTCCTTTTGGAAAATAGAACACAATGTTCATGCAGATGCTTCTCAGCTGAGGAAATATTAGTGTTCTGTTAGAAATGCTGTGTTTCCAATACAGCATTATCTCAAGGCTTGGCCTGTCTTCTCATGACAATGTTTTGAATTACAAGGGTATTAGTTAACTCTCCCAATATTTATCACTGAATCATTCCTGACTGGAAATGGGTATCTGTAAAATGCTTTACCATGAGGAATATGCAAAAAGGACAAATAATTTGTCTTTATTAAATCAAAGTGTTGAGTACAAGATACACACGTAATGCTGGAGGAACTAATGAAGGGTCTCAGCCTGAAGCATAGATTGTTTACTCTTTTCCATAGATGCTGCTGCTTAGCCTGCCAAGTTCCTCCAGCACTTTGTACAGGTTTGTACAGCGTCTACAGATTTTCTTGTGATCGAGTATAGGAGATGGGATGTTACATTGAAGTTCTATAAAGTGAGGGATGAAAGATGAAATGTTTAAGGGGGACACAAGGGGAAACTCCTTCACTCAGAGGATCACGAATGTGGAATAAGCTGCCAGCACAAGTGGTCCACGCAAACTCAATTTCAATGCTTAAGAGAAGTTTGGACAGGTACATGGATGGTAGGGGTATAGAGCAGTATGTTCTGGGTGCAGGTTGATGGGAGTAGACAGCTTCTACAGTGATTACTTCAGTATAAAAAAACACTATTCATAAAACAGTAAATTAAACTAAGATATCTTTCTCCTCATTCACTGTATTATCAATTCAATACAACACGTTTCTTCATTAAACAACATACTGACGAAACATGAGACCATTTCATCAAACTCCTTAAGTTAGCCATTGTCTGTTTAGTCACACTCCAGCTACCCAGGTGCACACCACCCATTTTATTCTCTTGTACAATCTGAGTTTCAAATTGGGCTAAAATCATTTCTAATCCTGATAACATTATGATCACTCTTCCAAAAAACACCCCTCAAGCAAATTATCAATTAAATCTCTGTTATTACATTACCTGTCCATTTTATCCCTGTTGCTGCTGCATTAGTTTTGTACACAGTATGTAGGCTTCCATGGAATTCCTACACAAAAGTCCAAATCTTCAGCAGTTCCCTGACTTGATACTCTTTCAGGGAAATGAGAGAAAGGGAAAGGACCAGGATCAAGCAGTCAGATTAGGATCAGTTTAATAGCTACCAAATATATCTCTTATATTCTCCCTCCACACTATCACTCCTCACATGGCTTGCCTTCTCAATCTCTCCGTTAAAGCTCCTCACAATTACCCTTGCTAGAACTTCCTAAATTATAAAAATGCTTTACGTGACTTTCTCCAGTCAACTAAGTATTTTTGTTGTTGGTTCTAAATCTGATTATCTGGCTCAGAGATAACTGTAATCGCAAAGGAACCTTGGGTCACCCAGCATAGTAGCTTACACCACCCACTTCCTAACTGTGCAAAGGTCCTTGAAGTACCATTGCTTTCTTCCCATCAGATAACTTCACACCCATAACCTAAGTCCCAACAATCTTAGGTTAATTACATGTACTAGTTCTTTGCAAGGCTAAATTCTCAATGTCTCTCTGAGAATGACAACAGGAAATGAGAATCAGATAATTAAAACCTGGCACCATCACCATGAGCTAAGTCTTTCTGTGGTGAAATTTTTGATCTCACACCCACTAGAGAAATGACACAGAAATTTGTTTCATAACTTGCACTAAGCTGTACTACATGAGGGCTCTGGTGGTCAGGATCTACCATGGACATTGTGTTCCAGCTGTCTACATGATACACAAGCCAGGTCAGTACAATATGTCAGCAGAGCAGCAGAGAGACCAATACAGTTTAGCACCAGCAGTGTCGCAGGAGTTGTCAGTCAGCACTGAGCTCAATGGAGGGCTGCCAAAGGTACTCCAGCTAGGGATTTTTCCTCAGGGTTTACTCCTGAACCCTTCCCATGAGTGGGTACAGCCACAAGGCTAAGGAGATTTGAGATCAGAGTTTTCCTTCTCCTAGATGAGCTGCCAACCACAGATGACGAGGAACGCCTGCCAGAAGTGACTGGTTTTAGGGCATTAGTAGCCCGCCTTTGCCCCTTCTCCCGTCAGTAGAAACAGTTCTACCAGGCTTAGACGCTATGCCACATGTAAAGGCCAGGAGATGGACTTGGTTGTCAGAGGTTATTTGAGAGCATCAGGAGCATTTAAAAGGTAGTAAAAGCTTATCCCCAATTAAGACAACCTTAAGGAATCTATGTGCTGTATACAAGTTCTACATAAATTAGAAATTAGAATATAGAACATTACAGCACAGTACAGGTCCTTTAGCCCATAATGTTGTGCTGTCCTTTTAACGTACTCCAAGATCAATCTAACTCTCCCCTCCTGGGAATGAGACCTGCTCTCAGGGCCTCGCGACCAGTCGCTATTTGGTATCCCAAGGATGTGACCTGTGCCTTCAGGGTTCCTGGATTTCATGGCTCTGGGGACGTGCCGATTCTGGACCGGTGCCCCTGACTGAAGCATCGTGGGAGAACACAGAACATTGGGTTAGCTGCTGTGGGATGTGTGCCCAGAGAGCTGCGCCTTTTTGGTGCCCACTCTCTAGGCACAGAGCTTGGAAAAAGTGAAGCAACAGATTTTTAATGTCATAAATCAGCGAGTTATTTGTCACATCTCTCCTCTCGCTGTGAAACAAGGACACCTCTTTTTCCCTTATTAGTAGTAGTACAAGTAGTTTGTGGGGTAATGTAAGTCTGTGTCTTTGCTGCACACTTGAGTGCTCGATGGAGGGTGCTGATGCTTTTTTGCTGGTGGGGATGGGTGGGGAAGACATTGCCTTGCTGCTGATTGTGCGTGGGAAAGGGGAGCTAGGGGGGCTTTGGGGTTCTAACGTTTAACTGTCATTCATTCTGTGGGGTACTCCTGTTTTCATGGATGTCTGCAAAGAAAAAGAATGTCAGAATATTGTCTAAATTTCTCTGACATTAAATGTACCTATCGAATCATACTGAAACTTTCATCCGATCATGCTCCACTGCATTGATCAAATTACTGTAACATTTCCATACAAAATCTGTCCTTCTTTTCCTACCACCCTGTATAATGCCAGACTTAACTGTGTCAACTGATCACCAAAAGTTTGAGCTTTTCAAACATTGTTATACTTGATTCAGTGACGTCCGAATACAAGCTTATGTTTGTTACCTATGAACTAATTATACTAGGAGGCTCACCTTGGCAATCTACAACTGAACTGTTTCAGCAAAACACAACACTATCAAATTGCAGTTTGAAAAGCACATGTGCATCACTGTTCTTATCATGGACAATAGCAAAAATAGGAATGTTTCATCAAAAACTAACCAGAGTAATCGAACAATTAGGAATTTTTCCTCTCTATAGTTACCATTATTTGCTTCATATTACATAGAAACTTAGAAAACCTACAGCACAATAAAGGCCCTTTGGCCCACAAAGCTGTGCCGAACATGTCCTTACCTTAGAAATGACCCAGGGTTACCCATAGCCCTCTATTTTTCTAAGCTCCATATACCTATCCAGGAGTCTCTTAAAAAACTTATCGTATCCGCCTCCACCGCTGTCACTGGCAGCCCATTCCACACACTCACCAATCTGTGCAAAAAACTTACCCCTGACATCTCCTTCATACCTACTTCCAAGCACCTTAAAACTATGTCCTCTTGTGCTAGCCATTTCAGCCCTGGGAAAAGCCTCTGACTATCCACACGATCCACTCCTCTCATCCTCTTATACACCTCTCATCCTTCATTGCTGCAAGGAGAAAAGACCAAGTTCACTCAACCTATTCTCAAAAGGCATGCTCCCCAATCAAGGCAACATACTTGTAAACCTCCTCTGCACCCTTTCTATGGCTTCCATATGCTTCTTGTAGTGAGGTGACCAGAATTGAGCACAGTACGCCAAGTGGGGTCTGACCAGGGTCCTATATAGCTGCAACATTACCTCTTGGCTCCTAAGTAAAATCCCATAATTGATGAAGACACTGTTATCCCTTCTTAACCACAAAGTCAACCTGCGCAGCAGCTTTGAGTATCCTATGGACTCAGACCCCAAGATCCCTGATTCTCTACACTGCTAACCATTAATACTATATTCTGCCTTCATATTTGACCTACCAAAATGAACCACTTATCAGGGTTGAATTCCATCTGCCACTTCTTAACCCAGTTTTTCATCCTATCAATGTCACGCTGTAACCATTGACAGACCTCCACACTATCCACAATACCTCCAACCTTTGTGTCATCAGCAAATTTCCTAACCCATCCCTCCACTTCCTCATCTAGATCATTTATAAAAACCACAAAGAGTAAGGGTCCCAGAACAGATCCCTGAGGCACACCACTAGTGACTGACCTCCAAGCAGAATATGACCCGTCTACAACCACTCTTTGCCTTCTGTGGGCAAGCCAGTTCTGGATCCACAAAGCAATGTCCCCTTGGATCCCATGCCTCCTTACTTTCTCAATAAGCACTGCATTGGGTACCTTATCAAATGCCTTGCTGAAATCCATGTACACTACATCTACAGCTCTACCTTCATCAATGTGTTTAGTCACATCCTCAAAAAATTAAATCAGGCTCGTAAGGCACAACCTGCCTTTGACAAAGCCATGCTGACTATTCCTAATTATATTATGCCTCTCCAAATGTTCATAAATCCTGCTTCTCAGGATCTTGTCCATCAACTTACCAACTACTAAAATAGAACTTAATGGTCGATAATTTCCTGGGCTATCTTTACTCCCTTTCTTGAATAAGGGAAAAACATCCACAACCCTCCAATCCTCTGGAAACTTTCCCGTCCCCGTTGATGAAGCAAAGATCATCGCCTGAGGCTCAGCAATCTCCTCCCTCACCTCCCACAGTAGCCTGGGGTACATCTCATCCAGTCCTGGTGACTTATCCAACTTGATGCTTTCCAAAAGCTCCAGCACATCCTCTTTCTTAATATCTACATGCTCAAGCTTTTCAGCCCGCTGCAAGTCATCCCTACAATCGCCAAGATCCTTTTCCGTAGTGAATACTGAAGCAAAGTACTTCTGCTATCTCCTCCAGTTCCACACACACTTTTCCACTGTCACACTTGATTGGTCCTGTTCTCTCACATCTTATCCTCTTGCTTTTCACATACTTGTAGAATGCCTTGGGGTTTTCCTTAATCCTGTTTGCCAAGGCCTTCTCATGGCCCCTTCTGGCTCTCCTAATTTTCATTCTTAAGCTCCTTCCTGCTAGCCTTATATTCTTCTAGATCTCTATCATTACTTAGTTTTTTTAACCTTTCGTAAGCTTTTCTTTTCTTCGTGACTAGAGTTACAACAGCCTTTGCATACCAAGGTTCCTGTACCCTACCATCCTTTCCGTCTTATTGGAACGTATCTATGCAGAACTCCACGCAAATATCCTCTGAATATTTGCCACAGTTCCTCCTTACATTT
Organism: Hypanus sabinus; assembly: GCF_030144855.1. Classification (NCBI taxonomy): domain Eukaryota; kingdom Metazoa; phylum Chordata; class Chondrichthyes; order Myliobatiformes; family Dasyatidae; genus Hypanus; species Hypanus sabinus. The sequence continues at coordinate 210,194,567 of NC_082706.1, read as the reverse complement.
CCCTGAGAACATCTGTTCCCAATTTATGCTTCCAAGTTCCTGCCTGATAGCATCCTACTTCCCCTTACTCCAATTCACTTTCCTAACTTGTCTGTTCCTATCCCACTCCAATGCTATGGTAAGTGAGATGGAAATGTGCTCACTATCTTCAAAATACTCTCTCACTGAGAGATCTGTCAACTGACCAGGTTAATTTCCCAATACCAGATCAAGTACAGCCTCTCTTCCTGTAGGCTTATCTACATATTGTGTCAAGAAACCTTCCTCAACACACCTAACAAACTCCACCCCATCTAAACCCCTCACTCTAGGGAGATGCCAATTGATATTCTGGAAATTAATATTTCCCACCACAACCATCCTGTTATTATTACTCCTTTCCAGAATCTGTCTCCCAATCTGCTCCTTGATGTCCCTTTTACTATTGGGTAGACTAAAAAAAACACCCAGTAGATTTTATTGATCCCTTCCTGTTCCTAATTTCCACCCACAGAGACTCCACAGACAATCCCTCCACGACTTCCTCCTTTTCATGACACTATCTCTGATCAACAGTGCCACACCCCACCTCTTCTGCCTCCCTCCCTGTCCTTTTTGAAACATCCAAAGCCTGGCACTCGAAGTAACCATTCCTGCCCCTGAGCCATCCAAGTCTCTGTAATGGCCACCACATCACAGCTCCAAGTACTGATCCAAGCTCTAAGCTCATCCACTTTGTTCATGATGCTTCATGCATGAAAATAGACACATCTCAAACTATCGGTCTGAGCGCGTCCCTTTTCTATCACCTGCCTAACCTCCCTTTGCACTTGTCTCCAAGCTTTTTCTATCTATGAGCCAACCACTTCTTCCTCCATCTCTTCAGTTCAGTTCCCACCCCCCAGTGATTCTAGTTTAAACTTTCCCCAATAGTCTTAGCATACATCCCCGCCAGGATATTGGTCCCTCTCAGATTCAAGTGCAACCCATCCTTTTCGTACAGGTCACACCTGCCCCAAAAGAGGTCCCAATGATCCAGAAATCTGAATCCCTGCCCCCTGCTCCAATCCCTCAGCCATGCATTTATCCTCCACCTCACTGTTCCTATACTCACTGTCACATGACACAGGCAGTAATCCCGAGATTACTACCTTTACAAATTACATTACAATTTAAAAGACTCTGCTGAAATATTTAGCTACAAAATGTTTCTATCCATTGAAACTGAAACCAATCTGCTCAATCTCTGTTTATTTAAAACTATCATCATTTGTATTGCTACACCCTCCCAAGGGTGACCAGCAGGCTAGTGGAGGGAAAGAATACCTTACACCTGTTTTGGTAGAGGCATATCTCCATCCCACCACCCATTTTTGCTACTATAGTACTATAAATGGGTGCAGCATGGATTTGATTGTCCAAATGGCCTGTCGCCAACTGCATCTTTCAATGATTCTACTTAACAGTCAGTTAAATAAAAATGTTCTCTTGACTAATATTGCTTATTGCATACAAGTCTTGTCCTGTATTTTGATAGACATCAAATTGCGCCAAAATGCTTTCCAAAAAGCACTTCTACAAATCACATGACAAAACATTGTTTCATAAGTGGTTATTAACTGGAGCTGCTCAGAAAGGTCAAGTAGCACAATAGCATTTAGCATAATCACTGATAAAAGTTCAATTCCTGTTGCCATCTGTAAGAAATTTGTATATTCTTCTCTGTGACCATGTGTATCTTCTCCAGGTGCTCTGGTTTCCACCCACTTCCCAAAGACATACAGTTCAGGTTAGCAATGTTGTGGGCAAGCTATGTTGGCATTGGAAACACAGCGGCACTTGTGGGCTGCCTCCCAGCACAATCCTCAGGAATTTAATCTGACACAAACACATTTCATCATATGTGGCGACCTATTTCCTGGCATTTCCGAACTGGCTCACAATTAGCCAGCTTTCCGGCTAAGGGAGATAGCCTACGGGGGTTTGCGAGCACAGAGCTTTGGAGCCTCTGCACCACGGGGGGCAGGTTGAGGGAGGCTTAAAAGTGAGGCTGAGGATTTCAAATAAAGTTTTTCCTTCGACTGCAGTTACCGACTCCGTGTCGTAATTTTAGCGCTGCATGTAGCACACTGCTACACATACATAAATAAAGCTAATCTCTCAGCTTCTGATGAGCACTTTAATTGTTAAGTTATCAGTAACATCAATCTTTACAGTTCAGATGATGGGAGGTCCTTTGGAAACAATGCTAGATAGGTGAGAACTCTTGAACTATTTCTCTTGTCTGAAAATCCCAGAATTACAGACAACAGCATCACAAGATTTCCTTGTTAGACCTACACACCCCCATGCTTTTCCAACAAAAAGCTTCCACTGAATGCACTAAACTATACTCATTATTAGGATAGAGTCTAATCTTTACTTTTCACTGCATGACCAGCTTCCTTCGACATGAGAATATATCCATAAGATATAGGGACAGAATTATGCCATTTGGCCCATTGAGTCTGCTCCACCATTTTATCATGGCTGATCCAATTTTCCTTTCAACCCCAATCTCCTGCCTTCTCCCCGTATCCCTTCATGCCCCGATCACCTGCCTCAATATACATTAAGACTTGGCCTCTTCTACCAAAGTGCAGGACCATACACTTCCCGACAGCTGCATGTGGCAAAGAACTCCACAGACTCACCACTCTCTAGCTAAAGAAATTCCTTCTCATCACTCCTCCATTTCAAAAGGACGTCTCTCTATCCTGAGGCTGAGCCCTCAGGTCTTAGACTTCCCTACCAGAGCAAGAATCCTCTCCACACCCACTCTTTCACCATTTGATAGGTTTCAATGAGGTCACTCCTCATTCTTTTGAATCCCAAAGCCATCAAACATGATGAGAGGCAATGATCGTGTGGATAGTCAGAGGCTTTTTCCCAGGGCTGAAATGACTATCACGTGAGGGCACAGTTTTAAGGTACTCGGATGTAGGTACAGAGGAGATGTTAGGGGTAAGTTTTTTGTGTGTTTTTTGTTTACACAGAGAGTGGTGAGTACGTGGAATGGGCTGCCGGTGACAGTGGTGGAGGCTGATATGACAGGGTCTTTTAAAAGACTCCTGGATAGGTACATGGAGCTTAGAAAAAGGTTATGGGTAACCCGAGGTAATTTCTAAAGTACATGTTCGACACAGCATTGTGAGCCAAAGGGCCTGTATTGTGCTGTAGGTTTTCTATGTTTCTAAACTCTTCATAAGGCAAGCTATTCAATCCTGAAATCATTTTTGTGAACCTCCTTTGAACTCTTCAGTATCAACACATCCTTTCTAAGATAAGGGACCCAAAACTGCTCACAATACTCCAAGTGAGACCTCACTAGTGCTTTATGAAGTTTCAACTTACATCCTTGCTTTTATATTCTGGTACTCTTGAAATGAATGTGACATTGCATTTGCCTTCCTCACCACAGACTCAACCTGCAAAAGAACCTTCAGGGAATCTATTGCATCCGGTGCTCCCGGAGTGGCCTCCTCTACATCGGCGAGACCCGACGCAGATTGGGGGTCTGCTTCGTTGAGCACCTACACTCCGTCCACCACAACAGACAGGATCTCCCGGTTGCCACTCACTTCAACTCTCCTTCACATTCCCATTCAGATATGTCCATACATGGCCTCCTCTACTGCCATGATGAGGCAAAACTTTGGTTGGAGGAACAACATCTCATCTACCGTCTGGGTCGTCTCCAGCCCCTTGGTATGAACATCGAATTCTCCAACTTCCTGTAATTCCCTCCCTCTCCCTTCCCCCATCCCACCTTCACTCTGTCTCCTCTTCCAGCTGTCTATCACTTCTCATGACTCTGCCTTCTTCTACTACCCATAGTCCTTTCCCCTTAGATTCCTTCTTCACCTCTCCTGACTATCCCCTCCCCCACCCCTTGATCTTTCCTCTGATTGGTTTTCCACCCTCCCCCCACCTTCTTTATAGGGCCCCACCCCCTCCTTCTTTAGTCCTGACGAAGGGTCTCGGCCCGAAATGTTGACTGCTCTTTTCAACGGGTGCTGCCCGACCTGCTGAGTTCATCCAGCCTTTTTGTACGTCTTGATTTGACCACAACATCTGCAGTGCACTTTGTGTTTACTGAACCTTCAGGGAATCCTACACAAGGATTCCCAGGTGCCTCTGCATTTCTGTTTTGTGTATTTTATCTCCATTTAGAAAATAGTCAACCCTTTCATTTCTTCTACCAAAGTGCATGACCATACATTTTTCAGCACTGTATTCCATCTGCCTTTTCTTTGCCCATTCTTCTAAGTCCTTCTGTAGCCTCTCTCCTTCCTCAAAACTAACTGCACCTCCACCCATCTTCATATCATCTGCAAACTTTGCAAAGCCATTAATTCCATCATCCAAATCATTGACATGCAATGTAAAAGGAACCAGTCCCAGCAGAGACCCCTGTGGAACACCACTAATCACTGACAAGCAGCCAGAAAAGGCTCCCTTTATTCCCACTCTTAGCCTCCTGCCAATCAGCCACTGTTTATCCATGTTAGGATCTTTCCTGTAATATCATGGGTTCATAGCTAGTTAAGCAACCTCATGGATGGCCCCTTGTCAAAGGCCTTCTGAAAATTCAAGTACGCAACATCAACTGATTCTCCTTTGTCTATCCTGCTTGTTAATTCTTCGAAGAGTTCCAACAGATTTGTCAGTCAAGATTTTCCCTTGAAGAAACCACGCTGGCTATGGCCTATTTTAACATAAGTACCCCAAGACCTCATCCTTAATAATAAACTCCAACATCTTCCCCACCGTTGAGGTCAGACTAACTGGCCTATAGTTTCCTTTCTTCTGTCTTTCTCCCTTCTTGAAGAATGGAGTGACATTTACAATTTTCTAGACTTCTGAAACCATCTGGCCCAGGTGACTTATCTACCTTTCAGTTTCCCAAGAACTTTCTCTTCAGTAATGGTAAATTCACAATCCCTGACACCTGGAACTTCCACAAAACTGCTAGTATCTTCCACAGTGAAGACTGATGCACAATATTACTCAGTTTGTCCACCACTTTGTTGTCCCCCATTACTACCCCTCCAGCATAGTTTTCTAGCAGTTCAATATCCAATCTCACCTCTCTTTTACACTTTATGTGTCTGAAGAAACTTTTAGTATCTTCTTTAATATTATTGGCTAGCTTACTCTCATATTCCATCTTTATCTTCTTAATGATTTTTTTTAGTTGTCTTCTGTTGGTTTTTAAAAGCTTCCTAATCTTCCACTCCACTATTTTTTGCTCTATTATTTGCCCTCTTTTTGGCTTTTGTTATCATATTGTTTTGACTTCAGAATCAGTGATTACTGGTGTATGTGGTGAAATTTGTTGTCTTGTAGCAGCAGTACATTGTGACACATAAAAAATTTAAAAACATAAACCGCAAAAAGAAATATTAAAAATTAAATTCAGTAAGTAGTGAAAAAAAAACAAAAAATAGTGATAGTGTTAATGAATTTATTGTCCTTTCAGAAATCAGATGGCAGAGGGGAAGAAACTGTTTATGAAACATTGAGTGTGTCTTCAGGCTCGTGTACTACCTCCTCGAAATTCTAAGGACAGATAACCTTGAAATAATTTCAAATAGAACACAGGTAGTCTTCACAAAAAACAGATTTCTCTTCCAAGATACAATATGATGTGCATTCCCAAAGTACAAAGAACCACCTTATTCCACAGATAAAGTGCAATATTTACTACAAAGACTGTGTTTTTCTTCTCTTGCAGACCTTTTCACTTTAAATTCAGCAGTAAACTTTACCTTTGATTACATTACTAAGTTTAAAGCATTTCCCATTTTCTTATGAAATAAGGAGCCATTTGGCATTTAGATTATCCCAACTATCAGAGCACTCCCATCAATTCTATTCAACTCTATAAACAATGAGGTAATGTTCAGCTCTGAAAAACCCTGCAGACCACAGTTGGGATATTACATTCAGCTCTGGTCACCTCATGACAGGAAGGATGTCGAAACTTTAGAGAAGGTGCAAAGAAGATTTACAGGATACTGCTTGGATTAGAGATCATATCTCAGAGAGGACAGGTTGAGCAAGCTAGAGCTTTAATCTTTGGGACGAAGGAGCATGAGAGGTGACTTGATAGAGATGTACATGCTAATCCAATGATACAAGGCACAGATAGAGTGGACAGCCAGAGACCTCCTCCTCCTGAGGGGAAAATGATAATTGCAAGGAAATTTGATGGGGGGGGGGGGGGGGGAGAAGAGTGATGTCAGAGATAAGAGATGGTGGGTGTGTTGGACGCCCTGCCAGGGGTGGTGGTAGAGGCAGATACATTTAAGAGATAGCACATAGTGAGCCGAAGGGTCTGAACTGTGCATTAGTGTTTTATGTTCACCTCTATCATATTACTATCAAATCCTTCCCCTAGACACAGCACACCCAACCCTCTAGACACCACATTCTCTGCCACCCACATACCTCAGGGGTAATTCACAGTAGCTGTCCCACCATCCAGCAACCAGAAAGTGAGGGGAAACCAAAGCACTCAGGGAAAATACCCAAACTTGAGATGGAAACCACACAAGATTGCAATTTTTGTTTTAAATTGCTAATTTAAGGTCCCACTCCAGAACCCATTTGGTACTTGCAGTACCTCCAAACATTAAATCTGGTTGCCTGATAGAAGCAATTTCTTGGCAACCTTACAACCTACTCAAAGATCAATCTAATCCTTCCCTCCTACATAACCTCCCTTTCTCTATCATCCATGTGCCTCTACCACCACCGTGGCAAGGAGTTCACCACTCAGTTAATAAAAATCTTAGTTATACTTTTCCCCAATGATTGCCCTGTGACACTGAAATAAATCTGCAAGCAAGGGATGAAAAACAAACATTTCCAACCTTTATCAATCAACATTACAACAGCTGGGTAGAAGCTTTCAGGCTTCAGCATTTTCTGCCTGATGGAAGAGGGGCAAAGAGAGAATGCCCAGTGTGGGTGGGATCTTTGATTATGCTGGGTGCTTTACTAAGTCAGTGAGAACCATGGAGGGGAAACTGGTTTCTCTAATGTACTGAGTCGTGTCCACAACTCTGTAGTTTTGTGCTGTCACTGAGTAACTGCCATATCAAACAGCATCTATGGAAAAAAGTAAACAGTCGATATTTCAGGCCGAGGCCCTTCATCAGGACTGGAGAAAAAGAAGATGAGCAGTCAGGAGTCTTTTTTTCACTAGTTCTGATGGAGGGTCTCTGCCCGAAACATCGACTGTACTTTTCCTCCCCACAGGTGCTGCCTGGACTGCTGGGTTCCTCCAGCATTGTGCGTTGCTTGGATTTCCAGCACATGCAGATTTTCTCTTGCATCCGGACTGAATGTTTTCTATGGTGCACTGATAAAGAATTGACAGGGACATACCAATTTCCTCTAGCCTCCTGTCAAAGTAGAGGTGTTGGTTAGCTTTCTTGCCCATGGTTGGACCAGGACAGGCTATTCATGATTTTCACATCAAAGAACTTGAAGATCTTAACCCCACTGATATAGACAGGAGAATGTGCACTGCTGCCTTTCTGAAGTCAATGAGAAGCTCTCTTGTTTTGCTGACATTGGGGAAATGGTTATGATGACAACATGTTACTGAGCTCTATGCAGTAATCTGACTCATGGTTATTTAAATGTAGCCCACTATAATGAAGTTAGAGCAGAATGACTGTACAAGGAGGAGAGGAAGAGCTGTGGAAACACCATCATTTATGATCTATTTAGAGATACAGCAGGGAGCCACACTGCCTAGCCTAATCATGGGACAATTTACAATGACCAATAACCTACTAACTATAGGTCTTTGGAATGAGGAAGGAAAACAGAGCATTCAGTTCACAGGGAGAACATATAAACACCTGACAGTCAGCAATGGCACTGAAGTCCAACACCCCAAGCTGTAATAATGTTGTGCTAACTTTCTGTTCAGGAAGATCAGTTGTGATCCTACAGAACAGTGGAACAGCTAGTAGGTTAAATAACATGCTCCTATTTTTAAAAAGAGCTTAATTCCAACCCAGTTCAGATGAAATGGTTTTGTAATACAGTTTTAAAATAAAATTATTAGTGTCCCTCATCAATAAATGAGTCTGAATAAGAAATAACCAAAAATAAAGCACTTACAGGGTTTACCATACGAGGAACGTTTGGCAACTTTGGGCCTGTACTCACTGGAATTTAGAAGAATGCAGGGAATTTCATTGAAACCTACTGAATATTGAAAGAAATAGATAAGATGGATGTGGAGAGGATGTTTCCTCTGGTGGTGGTACCCAGAACTACAGGGCACAGCCTCTAATTGAGGAGCGACCTTTTAGAACAGAAGGAGGAATTTTTTTAGTCAAAGAGTGGTGAATCTGCCACAGACTGTAGTTGAGGCCAAGTCCGTGGGTATATTCAAAGTGGAAGTTGATAGATTCCTGACTGGTTGGGGCATCATGGGATATGGTGAGAGGGCAGGTGAAAGGGGCAGAATGGGATCCGGGATCAGCCAAGACGAAATGAAGGAGTGGATTTAATGGGCAGAATGGCCTAATTCTGCTCCTATGTCTTATAGTTGTATCATCAGAGCAATCATAAACAAACCACAGGCATTTGAATAAGAAGCGATAATCAAAATACTTAAACATGTCCAATATTCAAACTATAACTAACTTTCAAGTTCAAGTTTTTTGTCATACAACTGTACACGTGTATACCACCAAATGAAATGTTAGTCTAGACCAGAGTGGACAAGAGTACAGAAAACTCACACGCAAAGTTATATTGCCACAAATAAATACATAAAATATATTGCAGAAGACTGACATCTAGCATAGGATGCATTTATGATCAAGTTAAAAATCAAATAAACAGTATAACGCTGTACATGTGATGAGACCTGGGTGGTAGCAGGGAGTTCAGGAGTCTCACAGCATGGGGGAAGAAGCTGTTTCCCATCCTAATGCTACGTACTTCCTGGCTGATGGTCGGGGATCAAAGAGATTGTGGGACAGATGGGAGGATCATCAACAATTCTAAGGGCAGAAATTCCTAACATCACCTTTGCATAAATGTGATACAAATGTGGAATTCATTGCCACGGGCAGTAGTGGAAGCCAGATCACTGAGTATATCTAAAGCAGAGGTTGATAGGCTCATAGCTAGTCAAGACATCAAAAGTCACAGAGAGACAGCAGAAGAATGGGGTTGAGAGGGGTAAGAAGTCAGTCATGAATCATGGCTGAATAGCCTGAATCTGCCCCTATATTCTGAATTGCTCCTCAATTTGTTTGTGATACCCAGAAATCCGATTCAAAACCCTCATGCAACAGCTGATTCAGAGGAAGGAGTGCTGCTACAATAATGTACCTTGTCTAAGTGAAATATGTCTTTTTAAATTTTATTTCAACTGTTTGCCTGATAGAAGTGTCAGCTGATTTGACAATATTAGATACAAGCATTGAATACAAACAATCCCAGTGTATGACAACCTGTACGACGAACAGCAGCTCACAATACCAGTCTGGTGAGAAAGCACACACCCAGAAATAAAGTGAAGTTCAAGTTCACACAACCAGACCGAAAATATTAAAACTTAGGAGTGGCGTACAGACATTGTGGTGAAACTTCAGTCACGAGAGAAAAAGTTTATGCTCAAGACTTGTAATTACCACTTTCTGGCTATATTGTAAAACTCCAATGTGAAAACCATTAGTACAGTGATAGGAGAGGGGTGGGCAGTAACCAGGGACACAGGTACAGTGACAGGAGATGGGTGGGCAGTACCCGGGGACACGGGTACAGTGACAGGAGAGGGGTGGGCAGTTCCCGGGGACACGGGTACAGTGACAGGAGAGGGGTGGGCAGTTCCCGGGGACACGGGTACAGTGACAGGAGAGGGGTGGGCAGTTCCCGCGGACATGGGTACAGTGACAGAGGGATGGGGAGTGTCGGGGACACGGGTACAGTGACAGGAGAGGGATGGGCAGTGCCCGGGGACATGGGTACAGTGACAGGAGAGGGGTGGGCAGTGTCCGGGACACGGGTACAGTAACAGAGGGGTGGGCAGTGTCCGGGACACGGGTACAGTAACAGAGGGGTGGACAGTGTCGGGGACACGGGTACAGTGACAGGGGGTGGGCAGTGTCGGGGACACGGGTACAGTGACAGAGGGGTGGACAGTGTCGGGGTCCCGGGGACACGGGTACAGTGACAGAGGGGTGGACAGTGTGGGGGACACGGGTACAGTGGCAGAGGGGTGGACAGTGTCGGGGTCCCGGGGACACGGGTACAGTGACAGAGGGGTGGACAGTGTCGGGGTCCCGGGGACACGGGTACAGTGACAGAGGGGTGGACAGTGTCGGGGTCCCGGGGACACGGGTACAGTGACAGAGGGGTGGACAGTGTGGGGGACACGGGTACAGTGACAGAGGGGTGGACAGTTTCGGGGACACGGGTACAGTGACAGAGGGGTGGACAGTGTCGGGGACACGGGTACAGTGACAGAGGGGTGGACAGTGTCGGGGACACGGGTACAGTGACAGAGGGGTGGACAGTGTGGGGGACACGGGTACAGTGACAGAGGGGAGGGCAGTGTCGGGGTCCCGGGGGACACGGGTACAGTGACAGAGGGGTGGGCAGTGTCGGGGTCCCGGGGGACACGGGTACAGTGACAGAGGGGTGGACAGTGTCGGGGACACGGGGACACGGGTACAGTGACAGAGGGGTGGACAGTGTCGGGGTCCCGGGGACACGGGTACAGTGACAGAGGGGTGGACAGTGTGGGGGACACGGGTACAGTGACAGAGGGGTGGACAGTGTCGGGGTCCCGGGGACACGGGTACAGTGACAGAGGGGTGGACAGTGTCGGGGTCCCGGGGACACGGGTACAGTGACAGAGGGGTGGACAGTGTCGGGGACACGGGTACAGTGACAGAGGGGTGGGCAGTGTCGTGGTCCCGGGGACACGGGTACAGTGACAGAGGGGTGGACAGTGTCGGGGTCCCGGGGGAGACGGGTACAGTGACAGAGGGGTGGACAGTGTCGGGGACACGGGTACAGTGACAGAGGGGTGGGCAGTGTCGTGGTCCCGGGGACACGGGTACAGTGACAGAGGGGTGGACAGTGTCGGGGTCCCGGGGACACGGGTACAGTGACAGAGGGGTGGGCAGTGTCGGGGAAACGGGTACAGTGACAGAGGGGTGGGCAGTGTCGGGGACACGGGTACAGTGACAGAGGGGTGGGCAGTGTCGGGGACACGGGTACAGTGACAGAGGGGTGGGCAGTGTCGGGGACACGGGTACAGTGACAGAGGGGTGGGCAGTGTCGGGGACACGGGTACAGTGACAGAGGGGTGGGCAGTGTCGGGGACACGGGTACAGTGACAGAGGGGTGGGCAGTGTCGGGGACACGGGTACAGTGACAGAGGGGTGGACAGTGTCGGGGACACGGGTACAGTGACAGAGGGGTGGACAGTGTAGGGGTCCCGGGGACACGGGTATAGTGACAGAGGGGTGGACAGTGTCGGGGTCCCGGGGACACGGGTACAGTGACAGAGGGGTGGACAGTGTCGGGGACACGGGTACAGTGACAGAGGGGTGGACAGTGTCGGGGACACGGGTACAGTGACAGAGGGGTGGACAGTGTCGGGGACACGGGTACAGTGACAGAGGGGTGGACAGTGTCGGGGTCCCGGGGACACGGGTACAGTGACAGAGGGGTGGACAGTGTCGGGGTCCCGGGGACACGGGTACAGTGACAGAGGGGTGGACAGTGTCGGGGACACGGGTACAGTGACAGAGGGGTGGGCAGTGTCGGGGTCCCGGGGACACGGGTACAGTGACAGAGGGGTGGACAGTGTCGGGGTCCCGGGGACACGGGTACAGTGACAAGGGGTGGGCAGTGTCGGGGAAACGGGTACAGTGACAGAGGGGTGGGCAGTGTCGGGGACACGGGTACAGTGACAGAGGGGTGGGCAGTGTCGGGGACACGGGTACAGTGACAGAGGGGTGGGCAGTGTCGGGGACACGGGTACAGTGACAGAGGGGTGGGCAGTGTCGGGGACACGGGTACAGTGACAGAGGGGTGGGCAGTGTCGGGGACACGGGTACAGTGACAGAGGGGTGGGCAGTGTCGGGGACACGGGTACAGTGACAGAGGGGTGGACAGTGTCGGGGACACGGGTACAGTGACAGAGGGGTGGACAGTGTAGGGGTCCCGGGGACACGGGTATAGTGACAGAGGGGTGGACAGTGTCGGGGTCCCGGGGACACGGGTACAGTGACAGAGGGGTGGACAGTGTCGGGGACACGGGTACAGTGACAGAGGGGTGGACAGTGTCGGGGACACGGGTACAGTGACAGAGGGGTGGACAGTGTCGGGGACACGGGTACAGTGACAGAGGGGTGGACAGTGTCGGGGACACGGGTACAGTGACAGAGGGGTGGACAGTGTCGGGGACACGGGTACAGTGACAGAGGGGTGGACAGTGTCGGGGTCCCGGGGACACGGGTACCGTGACAGAGGGGTGGACAGTGTCGGGGTCCCGGGGACACGGGTACCGTGACAGAGGGGTGGACAGTGTCGGGGTCCCGGGGACACGGGTACAGTGACAGAGGGGTGGACAGTGTCGGGGTCCCGGGGACACGGGTACAGTGACAGAGGGGTGGACAGTGTGGGGGACACGGGTACAGTGACAGAGGGGTGGACAGTGTCGGGGTCCCGGGGACACGGGTACAGTGACAGAGGGGTGGACAGTGTCGGGGTCCCGGGGACACGGGTACAGTGACAGAGGGGTGGACAGTGTCGGGGACACGGGTACAGTGACAGAGGGGTGGGCAGTGTCGTGGTCCCGGGGACACGGGTACAGTGACAGAGGGGTGGACAGTGTCGGGGTCCCGGGGGAGACGGGTACAGTGACAGAGGGGTGGACAGTGTCGGGGACACGGGTACAGTGACAGAGGGGTGGGCAGTGTCGTGGTCCCGGGGACACGGGTACAGTGACAGAGGGGTGGACAGTGTCGGGGTCCCGGGGACACGGGTACAGTGACAGAGGGGTGGGCAGTGTCGGGGAAACGGGTACAGTGACAGAGGGGTGGGCAGTGTCGGGGACACGGGTACAGTGACAGAGGGGTGGGCAGTGTCGGGGACACGGGTACAGTGACAGAGGGGTGGGCAGTGTCGGGGACACGGGTACAGTGACAGAGGGGTGGGCAGTGTCGGGGACACGGGTACAGTGACAGAGGGGTGGGCAGTGTCGGGGACACGGGTACAGTGACAGAGGGGTGGACAGTGTCGGGGACACGGGTACAGTGACAGAGGGGTGGACAGTGTCGGGGACACGGGTACAGTGACAGAGGGGTGGACAGTGTAGGGGTCCCGGGGACACGGGTATAGTGACAGAGGGGTGGACAGTGTCGGGGTCCCGGGGACACGGGTACAGTGACAGAGGGGTGGACAGTGTCGGGGACACGGGTACAGTGACAGAGGGGTGGACAGTGTCGGGGACACGGGTACAGTGACAGAGGGGTGGACAGTGTCGGGGACACGGGTACAGTGACAGAGGGGTGGACAGTGTCGGGGTCCCGGGGACACGGGTACAGTGACAGAGGGGTGGACAGTGTCGGGGTCCCGGGGACACGGGTACAGTGACAGAGGGGTGGACAGTGTCGGGGACACGGGTACAGTGACAGAGGGGTGGGCAGTGTCGGGGTCCCGGGGACACGGGTACAGTGACAGAGGGGTGGACAGTGTCGGGGTCCCGGGGACACGGGTACAGTGACAGAGGGGTGGGCAGTGTCGGGGAAACGGGTACAGTGACAGAGGGGTGGGCAGTGTCGGGGACACGGGTACAGTGACAGAGGGGTGGGCAGTGTCGGGGACACGGGTACAGTGACAGAGGGGTGGGCAGTGTCGGGGACACGGGTACAGTGACAGAGGGGTGGGCAGTGTCGGGGACACGGGTACAGTGACAGAGGGGTGGGCAGTGTCGGGGACACGGGTACAGTGACAGAGGGGTGGGCAGTGTCGGGGACACGGGTACAGTGACAGAGGGGTGGGCAGTGTCGGGGACACGGGTACAGTGACAGAGGGGTGGACAGTGTCGGGGACACGGGTACAGTGACAGAGGGGTGGACAGTGTAGGGGTCCCGGGGACACGGGTATAGTGACAGAGGGGTGGACAGTGTCGGGGTCCCGGGGACACGGGTACAGTGACAGAGGGGTGGACAGTGTCGGGGACACGGGTACAGTGACAGAGGGGTGGACAGTGTCGGGGACACGGGTACAGTGACAGAGGGGTGGACAGTGTCGGGGTCCCGGGGACACGGGTACAGTGACAGAGGGGTGGGCAGTGTCGGGGTCCCGGGGACACGGGTACAGTGACAGAGGGGTGGACAGTGTCGGGGTCCCGGGGACACGGGTACAGTGACAGAGGGGTGGACAGTGTCGGGGACACTGGTACAGTGACAGAGGGGTGGACAGTGTCGGGGACACGGGTACAGTGACAGAGGGGTGGACAGTGTCGGGGACACGGGTACAGTGACAGAGGGGTGGACAGTGTGGGGGGCACGGGTACAGTGACAGAGGGGTGGACAATGTCGGGGACACGGGTACAGTGACAGAGGGGTGGACAGTGTCGGGGACACGGGTACAGTGACAGAGGGGTGGACAGTGTGGGGGACACGGGTACAGTGACAGAGGGGTGGACAGTGTCAGGGACACGGGTACAGTGACAGAGGGGTGGACAGTGTCGGGGTCCCGGGGACACGGGTACAGTGACAGAGGGGTGGACAGTGTCGGGGACACGGGTACAGTGACAGAGGGGTGGACAGTGTCGGGGTCCCGGGGACACGGGTACAGTGACAGAGGGGTGGACAGTGTCGGGGACACGGGTACAGTGACAGAGGGGTGGACAGTGTCGGGGTCCCGGGGACACGGGTACAGTGACAGAGGGGTGGACAGTGTCGGGGTCCCGGGGACACGGGTACAGTGACAGAGGGGTGGACAGTGTCGGGGTCCCGGGGACACGGGTACAGTGACAGAGGGGTGGACAGTGTGGGGGACACGGGTACAGTGACAGAGGGGTGGACAGTGTCGGGGACACGGGTACAGTGACAGAGGGGTGGACAGTGTCGGGGACACGGGGACACAGGTACAGTGACAGAGGGGTGGACAGTGTCGGGGTCCCGGGGACACGGGTACAGTGACAGAGGGGTGGACAGTGTCGGGGTCCCGGGGACACGGGTACCGTGACAGAGGGGTGGACAGTGTCGGGGTCCCGGGGACACGGGTACAGTGACAGAGGGGTGGACAGTGTCGGGGTCCCGGGGACACGGGTACAGTGACAGAGGGGTGGACAGTGTCGGGGTCCCGGGGACACGGGTACAGTGACAGAGGGGTGGACAGTGTCGGGGTCCCGGGGACACGGGTACAGTGACAGAGGGGTGGACAGTGTCGGGGTCCCGGGGACACGGGTACAGTGACAGAGGGGTGGACAGTGTCGGGGTCCCGGGTACAGTGACAGAGGGGTGGACAGTGTCGGGGACACGGGTACAGTGACAGAGGGGTGGACAGTGTCGGGGTCCCGGGTACAGTGACAGAGGGGTGGGCAGTGTCGGGGACACGGGTACAGTGACAGAGGGGTGGGCAGTGTCGGGGACACGGGTACAGTGACAGAGGGGTGGACAGTGTAGGGGTCCCGGGGACACGGGTATAGTGACAGAGGGGTGGACAGTGTCGGGGTCCCGGGGACACGGGTACAGTGACAGAGGGGTGGGCAGTGTCGGGGTCCCGGGGACACGGGTACAGTGACAGAGGGGTGGACAGTGTCGGGGTCCCGGGGACACGGGTACAGTGACAGAGGGGTGGACAGTGTCGGGGACACGGGTACAGTGACAGAGGGGTGGACAGTGTCGGGGTCCCAGGGACACGGGTACTGTGACAGAGGGGTGGACAGTGTCGGGGACACGGGTACAGTGACAGAGGGGTGGACAGTGTGGGGGACACGGGTACAGTGACAGAGGGGTGGACAGTGTCGGGGTCCCGGGGACACGGGTACAGTGACAGAGGGGTGGACAGTGTCGGGGACACGGGTACAGTGACAGAGGGGTGGACAGTGTCGGGGACACGGGTACAGTGACAGAGGGGTGGACAGTGTCGGGGACACGGGTACAGTGACAGAGGGGTGGACAGTGTCGGGGTCCCAGGGACACGGGTACTGTGACAGAGGGGTGGACAGTGTCGGGGACACGGGTACAGTGACAGAGGGGTGGACAGTGTGGGGGACACGGGTACAGTGACAGAGGGGTGGACAGTGTGGGGGACACGGGTACAGTGACAGAGGGGTGGACAGTGTCGGGGTCCCGGGGACACGGGTACAGTGACAGAGGGGTGGACAGTGTCGGGGACACGGGTACAGTGACAGAGGGGTGGACAGTGTCGGGGTCCCGGGGACACGGGTACAGTGACAGAGGGGTGGACAGTGTCGGGGACACGGGTGAGTTAATGAACCGGGACAGTCGGAAGGAGTGGAAGAGACCGGGGATGGTGTGGGGAAGGTCCGGGACCGCCCAGCTCCAGACGCGCTGTTGTTATTCGTTCAATCGAACCAGAAGCGCCTCGAGTTCCAACGTTAACGATCCCCCCGGCCATTCCCCTCACCACACAAACGGTGAAACGCCAGCCGTTACTCCCTGTCCCGGAGCCGCCGCCGCCACCTCAGACACTTGAGTCACATACGGCCCCCTCGCTCGTAAACTCACCATTGACTTCGTCAAGCCCTCGCTCGCTGTCTGCCTTCCTGGCTGCACCCGGAGACTCGCCCTCGGATCCCGGTCCCGGTTCCTTCTCCTCCCCCGGCGGCTCGCAATATGGCGTCGAGAGGATCGGTATCGTGGTGGCGAGCGCCCGTGCGTCGCCAGCGACGTGGGCACGCAATTCCCAACCGCCCGACGTAAACGGGAGGGAATCCTCCCAAGTCACGTGAGGGAATCCTCACGCGTCACGTGAGGAAAACGTCATTCCCGCATACCACCTTCTTCACGTATCGACCCAAATCCACGCATGTGCAGCCCGCACACCATTCGGCCCGACGCTCTATGCTGTTCCATTTCTGCTTTGCCTCCATCACGAACACTACGTGTTAGCCCTTAGCATTGTCAATAATCCCTCCCATCTGACCAACAGTTGAAATTCCATACGGAATATCTTGGAGGACCAAGAACCAACAATCTCCTTGACTGCTTCCGTCAGGCAGGAGGTATCTAGCATTGAGACAAGGACTTTATCTCCCACGTCATAAGACTTCTGAACTCTGCCACTACTCAGGTCCTATGACGTATCAAAAACCAGTAGTGTTATACAGTTTACTTTCTGACTCGAAAACTCTGATCTGAAACCTCCGCTGCCTTGCTGTGTGCCTTACACATATGGGAAAGGCTTCTGGAGTTCAATGCTGAATGGCAACTCCTGTGATGCTGCTGGTGCTAAACTGTATCGGTTCCTTTGGGTTTATCAGATGCGTGGGGAGGTGGAGCTTGCTGCATGGGCAACAGCTTGTTCTCCATATCGTACTACGCAGGCTTGCAGTATCTAGACAGCAAGGACGCAACATCCACGGTCAACTCCGACCGACGACATTACTTACCGACAAATATTATTTGTGGTAATATTACTTCATGTGTTACTTGCGTGCGTTATATGTACTGTGTTGTGCATCTTGGTCCCGAGAAACGTTTGTTCCTTTGGCGTTATGACAATAAGCAGAACTTGAACTTGCCCTTAATCTAAACCTTTCCAATCGATGTACCTGTCCAACTGTCTCTAGAAGTTGTTATTGTACCTGCCTCAACCACTTCCTCGGCAGCTCATTCCACATTGATAATGCGCGCTCTGTTAAAAAGAAAAGTTGCCTTCAAGTTCCTCTGAAACCTCTGCCTGTCATAAGTGGGGCATTGAGACTGGACTCAAATGCAGGTCGCAGGCACTGAAGTACTAGGAACAGGATGGGACAAAACTAAAGGACGGGACAGGTCACAGACAGGGCTGGGGAAGCAGGAACGGGACGAGGGACTGGGAACGAGGAGCCTGGGGTGGACTGGGAACGAGGAGCCTGGGGTGGACTGGGAACGAGGAGCCTGGGGTGGACTGGGAACGAGGAGCCTGGGGTGGACTGGGAACGAGGAGCCTGGGGAGTTCGGACCTGGACTCAGACCCAGAGCCTGTGCCTTGACTCGGGCACGGACCCCCAAACCAGGCGAAGATGTGAAATTGGCCTGGGTTCTAGGAGTTGGAGACCTGGAGTTCTTGGGCAGCTCGAGAGTCCCCGGTTCTGGGAGCTCGGGGCTAGAGTCTGGGGTAGCTCGAGGCGCAAGGCTTGGGGCTTGCAGTTCTTGGAGGCTTGGGTTCATGGAGCTCGCCTCCAGGGCGGGCCACGGGACTCCTGGGCAGGACGCGGGACACAACCCGACGGAGGCGAGGAAAGAGGAAGGGAACAGAACCAACCACAGGGTAACGGCAACTGGCCTGGCTTACCCGACAGAGGCGAGGGACAGGAGGGGGGCTCTGTCTGGGGTGGCTCCAAGACTCGAAGCAGCCAGTAAACCTCAGCGGGCTACAGAACAGCCAAATCCATAACTCATTGAATGTACTAGCCTTCCACCAGTGGGTTACTCCAAGTGGAGACTGACAGGACACGACCCAACCACACTCAATCCCAGAGCCACTTATATTCCCAGCCAACAAGATAAGCATCAGGTGCAAATGCTTGAGCCCAACCGAAACAAGGGACAGTCAGAGTCCAGAGTCCGCGGGCCGGAATGTGAACTGGAATGCGGAGTTCGGACTGGACCATGACACTGCCCCCTTCCCTCCAAAGCCTCTAACCCGATAACGCACCAAACTGGCAGTTGGTGCTTCTAATTTTTACCAGGATGGGGCTGTCCTGATAGACCGATCCTTTCTGCCCGATCTTTCTCCACAGAATCTGCCTCCTCATACTTCAGCTCCCCTTGTCCATTCCCTTCCCACCTACATCTGGAACACCTGGCATGCCTCCACTATTTTCTCATCTTCCAATTTGCCAGTATGGTGGCCGAGTGGGCTAAGGCGCTGAATTTAACCTCCAGTCTCTTCGGAGGTGTGGTTCAAATCCCACCACTGCCAATGGAATACTCTCCAGGGTGGCACGATAGCAGACAGCATGATAACACCAGCAATCTTTGTACGTTCTCCTGTAACTTCATAGGCATATTGGTTACAAAGTTTGTTGGTGGCATGGGAGTAACTGGGCTCATTGGGCCAGAAGGATTTGTTACCGTGTTTCTTTTGTAATTTATTTTTTTATTGAAGTTCATCGTCAAACAAACAAAATAAGATGTATTTCAGACATTGTACATATATATCATATAATCATATATATCACAAATCCATCTGCCACTTCTCAGCCCAGTTTTCCATCCTATCAATGTCACGTTGTAACCTCTGACAGCCCTCCACACTATCCACAGCACCTCCAACCTTTGTGTCATCAGCAAACTTACTAAACCATCCCTCTACTTTCTCATCCTGGTAATTTATAAAAATCACAAAGAGTAGGAGTCCCAGAACAGATCCCTGAGGCACACCACTGGTCACTGACGTCCATGCAGAATATGACCCATCTACAACCACTCTTTGCCTTCTGTGGGCAAGCCAGTTCTGGATCCACAAATCAACATCCCCTTGGATCCCATGCCTCCTTACTTTCTCAGTAAGCCTTGCATGGGTTACCTTATCAAATGCCTTGCTGAAATCCATATACACTACATCTACTGCTCTTCCTTCATCAATGTGTTTAGTTACATCCTCAAAAAATTCAATCGGCCTCATAAGGCACAACTTGCCCTCGATAAAACCAAGCTGATTATTCCTAATCGTATTATACCTCTCCAATGTTCATAAATCCTGCCTCTCAGGATCTTCTCCATCTACTTACCAACCACTGAAGTAAGACCCACTGGTCTATAATTTGCTGGGCTATCCCTAGTCCCTTTCTTGAATAAAGGAACAACATCTGCAACCCTCCAATCCTCTGGAACCTCTCCTGTCCCCATTGATTATTCAAATGTAACACTTGCTTTTTCTAGCTGCTTAATCTATGGGGTTAACCCCCCCTGCCCGGCCAAACTTAATAAATCTGGTTTGGGTGGATCCTGTTATAGATCAGTACCCTGAAATAGCAAACCATACACAATATGTGATTGAACGATTAAGCTTTATAACTCTTACTTTGACTATATCATTAGTAGAGAAACAAAATATAAAAGAAAAAGGCACCAATAATCTTATTAAACAGTCATATGCGCACAAAGTTGGAGCTCACACAATCCACTAGTTCTTCTTCCACTATCGATCTCCTCCTTCAGACCCCCACTTGGAGACCACTCCCCCATCGGTTGGACAGCCCACCGACTCACTCAAGTAACTTCTCTCTTCAATCCCCTTGCGCCTTCTCACAAAAGCCTGTGAAAGCAACAGCTTTCAGACACACAAGAAAGAATAATATTTCCCCCATTGGATAGTCACCCACTATCTCTTGTTATAACCCAAACATTGCTGGTAGAGAGAAACCGTTACCTCATCAGTTAACATTACAGAGAAGCCATTACATTAGCCTTACCAGATAACATTACAGAGAAACCCTACACAAAGATAATCGCCAGAGGCTCAGCAATCTCCTCCCTCACCTCCCACAGTAACCTGGGGTACATCTCATCTGGTCCTGGTGACTTATCCAACGAAGCTTTCCAAAAGCTCCAGCACATCCTCTTTCTTAATATCTACATGCTCAAGCTTTTCAGTCCGCTGTAAGTCATCCCTACAATCGCCAAGATCCTTTTCCATAGTGAATACTGAAGTATTCATTAAGTACCTCTGCTTTCTCCTCCGGTTCCATACACACTTCCCCACTGTCACACTTGATAGGTCCTAATCTTTCAAGTCTTATCCTCTTGCTCTTCACATACTTGTAGAATGCCTTGGGGTTTTCCTCATTCCTGTCTGCCAAGGCCTTCTCATGGCTCCTTCTGGCTCTCCTAATTTCCTTTTAAATCTCCTTCCTGTTAGCCTTATAATCTTCTAGATCTCTAACATTACCTAGTTCTCTGAACCTTTTGTAAGCTTTTCTTTTCTTCTTGACTAGATTTAATACAGCCTTTGTATACCACACTTCCTGTACCCTACCATAACTTCCCTGTCTCATTGGAACGTACCTATGCAGAACTCCACGCAAATATCCCCTGAATATTTGCCACATTTCTTCTGTACTTTTCCCTGAGAACATCTGTTCCCAATTTAAGCTTCCACTTTCTTGCCTGATAGCCTCATAAT
This sequence comes from Hypanus sabinus, assembly GCF_030144855.1. Lineage (NCBI taxonomy): Eukaryota > Metazoa > Chordata > Chondrichthyes > Myliobatiformes > Dasyatidae > Hypanus > Hypanus sabinus. The sequence goes on along the minus strand of NC_082706.1, from coordinate 210,173,183 downwards.
TCCCCTTTCTCCAATTAACCGTTTTGCTAACTTGTCTGTTCCTATCTCTCTCCAATGCTTGGCCTCCACAGCAGCCTGTGGCAATGAATTCCACAGATTCATTCCCTTCCCTCCACAGCCTCTGGCCTGATAGTGTCCCACCAAAGCACTTGGTGCTTACATCTCTTGCCCAAGCTCCACCCATAGGTATAGTGTCCAGGTATACTGCTCTACAGTATCAGCTCCCCTTGTCCATTCCCTTCCCACCTACAGCTGGAACACCTGGCATGCCTCCATTATTTTTACATTTTCCAATGTATTGTTGGTAGTGTGGCCGAGCGATCTAAGGCGCTGGATTTAGGCTCCAGTCTCTTCAGAGGTATGGGTTCAACCCAGATTGAATCCATCTGAAAGTTCCAAGTAAAATATATTCTCAAAGCACACGTCACCACGTACAACCCTGGGTTTCTTTTTCTGCAGCATACTCAGCAAATTTATAGACTAGTACCTGTGAACAGGATCAATGAAAAACTGTGCAAATGCAAATATAAATAAATAACAATAAATAACTACAGCATGATATAACAAGCTGAGTCCTTAAAGTGAGATCATTAGTTGTAGGAATACCAGAAACAGAATGAGTGTAGTCATCCCCTTCTGTTCAAGATCCCGATGATTGAGGGGTAGTAACTGTTCTTGAACCTGGTGGTGCAAGACCAGAGGCTCTTGTATCTTCTACCTGATGGCAGCGGTGAGAAAAGAGCATGGCCTGGGTGGTGTGGATCTTCGATGATGGATGCTACTTTTCTACAGTAACGTTTCATGTAGATGTGCTCAGTGATTGGGAGGGCTTGACGAAAGGTGTACTGGGCTGAATCTACTACCTTTTGTAGGATTTTCTCCTTGAAGGCATTGGTGTTCCCGTATCAGGCTGCAATACAGCCAGTCAACACACTCTCCACTACACATTTATAGAAGTCTGTCAAGGTTTTCAATTACCTGCTGAATCTCTGCAGGCTCTTGAGGAAATAGGGGCACTACTGTGCTTTCTTGACAATAACATTTATATAATGGTCCAGAACAGGTCATCTGAGATAGTGACATCCAGGAATTAAAAGTTACTGACCCTCTCCACCTCTGATCCTCTGATGATTACTAGTTCAAGGACATCTGGTTTCCCTCTCCTGATGTCTACTATCAGTTCCTTGGTCACACTGATATTGAATGAGACTTCTCCATGGATTGTCACCTTGTCATGGTAAAGAAGCTTGTGTTGTCCTGATATCCCGAGAGCAATGCCGTCTGGAGCTATGCTCCTGGTAGGGTCACCCATGGCGGTAAGGTCGAGGCTGAGGTTCCTGACAAAGAACAATCCAACCAAGACCTCAACGGTGGAACAGACAGACGAAGTTACTTTGATCTCAATGGCTGTGAAGGCGGATGAAGGCTGCAACAAATCCATCAGCTCCAATCGTCGTGGTTTCCACGCCATTGGAATCAGTTGGTTGATTTGTGAAGTATTGTGCGCTTCTTAGAGTGCAACATCAAGTGCATGTTAAACAAATACACGTACAGGTGTCTTCACTCTGTGGGACACATCTCCAAGTCTTTCAGTGATCAGGGGAGGGCGACGGGAGCAGGAAATGTGATGGTTGGAATCTCCTAGTCAAGAACTGGCATGAAAGTGGTGAATACTTGATTCCGTCACTCAACTTTTGGACAAAAGCAGGGAAGTTGTTCGGTAGCAGTATTCACGTCTGAGCAGCCCTTTTTAGGATCCACTCTGCTCACCCTGAACTGAGAAAGGGTTAGAAAAGGTGCCCTAAAAATAGTCTGCTTCACCCCATCCTGTCTGGCAAGCCGCGTCCAGAGGGATTACCATCATGCGGTCAAAAAGCATCAAGAAGTGAAACTATGAAATTTGGAACCTGAAATATATGAACTCTGATGGATAACCCAAACTCAGACTGACCAGAGAGGAGAACTGCCTTCGTTGCCCGGGAACTCCAAAAATTCAACTTTGACATTATTGCTCTGAGTGAGATCCAGAGCTGGAGAAGGGCAACTAAAGGAAGAGTAAGGTCAATACACCCTTTACTGGAAAGGGACAGCCAAGGATCCATGGAGTAGGTTTTGCCATCCAGAACAGCCTACCTCAGAGGCTGACTGAGCAACCACTGGGAATCATCGAACATTTCATGACTCTGCAAATCCAGCTCATCAGGAACCAACACGCCACCATTATCAGCGCCTATGCTCCAACTCTGGACACTGAAGATGAAATAAAGATGAACTTCTATGCCCAACTTGACTGCGTCCTTTCCTCTGTTCCCAACAACAAGATCATTCTTTTGAGAGACTTCAGTGCCAGAGTCGGGAGAGATCACAGGCTCTGGACTGGAATAATAAGCAAGGAAGGAGTTGGCAAGGTCAATGCCAATGGAACACTCCTCCTCACCAAATGTGCTGAACACAACCTGGTGATTACAAACACCCTATTTTGCCAGAAAAATAGATACAACGTCTCCTGACAGCATCATACAATCTCAGGATCAACAAGATGTGCTGATAACAAGAGCTGTTACTGGTGCCGATGAGTGTTGGACAGACCATCGATTCATCTTGTCCACCATGAGAATGAAGATTCAGCCCAAAAGAAAACACCAAAATCAGAACACTATTAAGAAATTCAATGTTGACATCCTTCAGGACATCATCCATGTACAGAAGTTCCAACAAAATCTTAAAGAACAACTGCCTCAACAAACCCCACTATCTGTAGAAGAACACTGGAATCAATTGAAGAATGCTATCATACAGACAGACAGACATACTTTATTGATCCCGAGGGAAATTGGGTTTCGTTACAGCCACACCAACCAAGAATAGTGAAGAAATATAGCAAAATAAAACCATAAATAATTAAATAATAATAAGTTAATCATGCCAAGTGGAAATAAGTCCAGGACCAGCCTATTGGCTCAGGGTGTCTGACACTCCGAGGGAGGAGTTGTAAAGTTTGATGGCCACAGGTATCATCACCTCCTGCAAACAAACAATTTGGTTCAAGATGAAAAAACATCAGGATTGGTTCAATGATAATGACAAACTACTCCAACAGCTCATTGATGAAAAGAGAAAAGCTTTCATTACCTTACAAAATGACCGACAATCGGCTACCAAGAGGAAATGCTATCAGGAATGCAAGGCTGCAGACCAGAAGAGCACCTGAAACCTGAAAAACCAATGGTGGAGGAAGAAAGCTCAGGAAATCCAACAACTAGCAGATGCCAACGACACTCGCGGGTTTTTCAACACAACTAAAGCTATTTTTGGCCCATCCACTCACAGTCAAGCCCCTCTCAAAAGCAAAGATGGATCAACCATCCTGAAGAGCAATGCTGACATCAACTCTAGATGGAGGGAGCACTTTGTAGATCTTCTAAATCAGACCGTCTCATTTGACAGGAATGTGATTAACCACGTTCCAAAACAGCCCGTTGACGACTCCCTAAACAAAATACCAACACTTGAATAAGTCAAGGAAGCCATCAAAACCTTGAAAAACAACAAGGCTGCTGGACTCAATGGAATACCAGCCGAGGTCTACAAAATTGGAGGTAACCCGCTTCATTACCAACTGTATCAACTTCTCATCAAGATCTGGATAAATGAAGATGTGCCAGCAGACTTTAGAGACTCAGCAATTGTTACCATCTACAAAAGGAAAGGCGATCGATCTGAATGCGGAAACCATCGTGGAATTTCCCTGTTAGCAACAGCAGGAAAGATCCTCACCTGCATCATTAACAACCAGCTCAAATCTTTAGTTGAGAAGATCCTTCTGTAAATACAAGCCAGTTTTAGACCTTCACTTGGAGTAATTGACATGATCTTCACAATGCAACAACTAAAAGAAAAATGTCATGAACAACTTCAACCTTTGTACATGGCATTCATCGACCTCACCAAAGCCTTTGACTCGGTATCAAGGGAACTCCTATGGGATGTCCTATCCACCTATGGATGCTGTGAAAGGTACATTCAAATCCTGAGACTCCTCCACGATGGCATGCTTGCCACAGTCATGGTCAGCAACAGTAACTGTGAGCCTTTTCAAGTCAGATCAGGAGTAAAACAGGGATGCATGATTGCCCCAACTTTGTTCACCATCTTCATTGCGACAATCGTCCACATTATCAAGGATGACCTACCTCCAGGAATTGAAATTGTCTACAAAACAGATGGCAGACTTTTCAATATTGCCCATCTCAAGTCCAAAAACAAGACATCCATGAGTTCCCTCATCGAGTTCCAATACACAGATGACAACAGTATTGCAGCTTTTTCAGAAAACCACCTAGAACAGATTCTGACTGCCTTCAACCGTGCATACACGAAACTTGGACTTATCATCAATTCCAAGAAGACTCAGATCATCTACCAACCATCACCAACTGAGATAAATCGGATAGGAACAACAATTCAACTTGGCAAAACAACCCTGGAAAACGTGGACCACATTCCGTATCTTGGAAGTCACCTCTCCTTCAATGTCGACCCTAATGACGAGATCCAACATCATCTTAAATGTGCTGGAACAGCTTTTGGACGTCTCTGAACAAGAGTCTTTCATGATCATGACATCCGAACAGACACCAAAATGTTAGAGTACAGAACTGCTGTATGCATCAGAAGCCTGGACAACATACCAACAACATCTGAAGGCACTTGAAAAGTTCCATCAATGCTGTCTTCGAAACATCTTAAAAATCAGCTGGGAAGATAGAAGAACCAACATCAGCGTGCTAAATGAAGCAAAAACAACAAGCATTGAAGCCTACGTCATCAAGAACCAACTAAGATGGAGCAATCATGTTGTTCAGATGAAAGACGAACGTCTACCGAAACAAATTTTCTACTCCCAGCTTAAAGAAGGCAAACGTAAAAGAGGCAGACAACAGCTGGATAGGGGCATTGCTACTAGTCGGACCACGAGCTATAATCCACAGGGAGATGTACAGGTGGAGAGGGAGAATGCCACAGTGTGGAAGACTACACTTTTAGCCCTTAAGTTAAAGGGGTTGCTGGTCTCTCGATGGCAGGAGGTCCTTCCCAAGGCGCTCCACTCCATCCGCTCTCTGTTATGTACATCCACCAATGCCACCCCTCATGAGCGCCTCTTTTCTTTTCCCAGGAAGTCTGCCACTGGGACCACCCTACCGGCTTGGCTGACATCTTCAGGGCCAGTGCTGCTCCGGAAACATGCGCGGAGCAATAAATACTCCCCGCTGGTCGAGAGGGTTCACCTACTACATGGGAACCCCCAGTATGCCTACGTGGTCTTACCTGATGGGCGGGAGGACACGGTCTCCGTCTGCAACCTGGCACCCGCAGGAGCAGCAGACCACTACCCCGAACACTCCACGGTAACTATGAACCCTGTACCCGAGGTGACACCGCGCACACCAAGCCCTACACAGATTCCTCACAACACTCCCATACCAGGTGCCTCGTACACGCATGAGGGATCACTGACACCTAGTGGGCTGACACCTCCAGTCAGGCCGGAACCAGCACAACCACCGTCTCCGGTGCAATCACCACCAGCACTTGTGCAATCACAGATGGTGCTACGTAGATCGCAGCAACAGATTCGACCACCTGATAGACTTAACCTGTAAATATACTTGTAAGAAACTTTGCCCCATGGGGACTCTCTTTTAAAACAAAGGGGGGGGGGGTGAATGTGGTGAACTACATATACCAGTTTGGACACGCCCCCACCCCCCACTGACTGCTCCTGTGGCTCCTCCCACTGAGCCCTGTATAAAGGCGATTGGAGACACAGCCCCGGCCTCAGTCTTCAGGATGTAGTGTGGTGGTCACTTGCTGCTTGTTCTTTCTTCCAGCCAATAAAAGCCTATATCTCGCCTCACATCTCCGAGAGTTATTGATGGTGCATCAATTTTATTAACTTGCGAAGCCAACAGATGTGCAGAATTAGAAGGAAAGAGAAGAAAATGGAAAGAGAGACAGCAACAACCAAAGCCCGATCTGCCATTTGGAACTACCTGTCCTGAATGTGGAAGAACTTTTAAAGCCAAAATTGGACTCATAAGCCATTTGAGAGCCCATAAATAGATCAATGGAACGAAGCCCATCATCCTCGACCTTGAGGGATAGCCACCATCACGATGCCAATGATTGAATGAGAGGTTGTTGTTATTACACCGCTCAGCCAAATTTTCAATCTCCCCTCTGTATGTTGATTCATCACCACCTTTGATAGGGCCCACAACAGTGGTGTCATCAGCAAACCTGTCTATGGTGTTGGAGCTGTACTTAGCCACATAGTCATAGCTGTAAAGTGAGAAGACCGGGGGCTAAGCACACATCCCTGCAGTACTCCTGTGCTGATGGAGATGGTGAGGAGAAATCCTGGCAAATCCAAACTTATGGTGCTCTGCCAGTGGGAAAATCCAGGATCCAATTGCACAAGGGGTATTGAGGCCCAGGTCTTGGAGTTTATTGATTAGTTTTGAGGGGATGATGGTCTTAAATGTCAAGTCATAATTGATAAAGAGCATCCTGATGTATGCATCTTTTCTGTCCAGTTGTTCTAGGGTTATGTGAAGAGCCAATAAGATGACATCTGCTTTAGAGCTGTTGCTTCAGTGGGCGAAATGGAGAGGATCCAAGTTGCCACACAGAAAGGAGCCGGTATGCTCCAACAGCAGCCTCTCAAAACACTCCATCACTGTGGATGTGGGCCAGTGGGTGATAGACATTTAGACAGGTTATCACACTCTTCTTGGACATCAGTACATTTGAAGCAAGTGGGTACTAAACTCTGCCAGAGCAAGAGGATGAAGATATCTGTAAACACGTGAGCCAGCTGGTCGGCACAGGAATACACTAATCAGCCCGGTACTCCGTCTGGACCAGATGCATTCCTTGGGGGTTTGTACGTCTTCCCGTGACCCCATGGGTTTCCTCCTCTCATATCACGAAGACATATGTGTTAGTAGGATAATTATCTGATGACATCACAGCACTGGTAGGGTTTAAATCAAGCACGCAGAAACCATGTGATATCTTTTCGCTCTCGAGTCATCATGGACCAGTTCCATGGAAACAGGAAACAGTGGAGGTGCGCTGCAGTGCAGAGGGCCCAGAGGTGGAGGGGCCCACTTTAGATAAGTATTTACACTGGAGGTGCGCTGCAGTGCAGAGAGCCTGGTGGCCCAGGGGCCCACTTTAGAGAAGTATTTTGACTGTTTTTATGCTTAGTGTTTGTTTTGTTCTGCCACTTGGGGTGCTTTGTATAGATAAATGTTTGTTGCCAAGTGTGACTTCAAGTCTTTACAGAATGCTTGATGTCTGTAAGCAAATAGTTAACCTACTTACTGGTATAGAGTTTCATTTGTCCTCACTCACCGAACCAGTCAACCAGATTTCACAGAACACTGCCTCAGATACAGCTTGTACCTGTCCAGCTGTCTTTAAAATTTGTAATTGTACCTGCCTCAAACAGTTCTTCTGGCAGCTCACTCTAAATAGATACCACCCTCTGTGTAAAAAACAAATGATGCCCTCAAGTCCTCTAAAATCTCTCCCCCCTCCCCTAACCTGTTCCCTCTAGTTCTTAATTCACCAATTCTGGGCAAATGACTGAACACATTCATCCCATCTATGTCCCTCATGATTTTACTCCAACATTCTACAAGACCATAAGACATAGGAGCAGAATTGGGCCATTCAGCCCATCGAGTCTACTCCACAATTTTAATCATGGGTTATTTATTATCCCTTTCAATCCCATTCTCTTGCCTTCTGTCTGTAATTTTTGACACCCTGATTCATCAAGAACCTACCAACCGCCATTTTAAATATACCCAGTGACTTGGCCTCCACACACAGCTGCCTGAGGCAATGACTTCCACAGATTCACCTCTCTTCCCTCCGCACCCTCTGCCCCAACTTAGCACTTTGTGCTTCTATTTCTTGCTCAGGATACACAAATGGGATTGTTCAGGTATATTGCTTCTTTCTGCCTGATCTTGCTCCACGGAATCTACCTCTTCATACTTTGACTCCCTTTGTCCATTCCCTTCCCGCCCACATCTGAAACACCTGGCGTGCCTCCACCATTTTCACATAATCCAATTTATCATCTCCCTGTGTATTGTTGGTAGTGAGGCTGAGTGGTCTAAGGTGCTGGGTTTAGGCTCCAGTCTCTTCAGAGGCGTGGGTTCAAATTTCACTACTGCCAGTGAAGTATCTCCTAGGGTGTCACAATAGTGATTAGCTAACACTAATACCAACTCTTTCGCCGCTTTAGGATCCAACGCAGGGTTTCCACCCAAAGCATTGAAAGTTCTTTCCCCCACAGATGCTGAGTTCATTCTTGTTACAGCCTCAAGAAGATTTTCAACACTTGCTGGGAGGAACAGATTCAGGATTTCCTTTACCACATCAAGGCTCTAGGAACATAGAGACATAGAAACATAGAAAATAAGTGCAGGAGTAGGCCATTTGGCCCTTCGAGTCTGCATCACCATTCGGTATGATCATGGCTGATCATCCAACTAAGAACCCTGTACCTGCTTTCTCTCCATACCCCCGATCCCTTTAGCCACAACGGCCATATCTAACTTCCTCTTAAATATAGCCAATGAACAGGCCTCAACTGTTTCCTGTGGCAGAGAATTCCCACAGATTCATCACTCTCTGTGTGAAGAAGTTTTTCCTCATCTAAGTCCTAAAAGGCTTACCCTTTATCCTTAAACTGTGACCCCTCGTTCTGGACTTCCCCAACATCAGAAACAACCTTCCTGCATCTAGCCTGTCCTATCCCTTTAGAATTTTATACGTTTCAATAAGATCCTCCCTCAATCTTCTACATTCCAGTGAGTATAAGCCTAGTTGATCCAATCTTTCTTCATATGAAAATCCTGCCATCCCAGGAATCAATCTGGTGAACCTTCTCTGTACTCCCTCTATGGCAAGAATGTCTTTCCTCAGATTAGGGGACCAAAACTGCACACAATATTCTAGGTGCGGTCTCACCAAGGCCTTGTACAACTGCAGTAGAACCTCCCTGCTCCCGTACTCAAATCCTTTTGCTATGAATGCCAACATACCATTTGCCTTTTCACCGCCTGCTGTACCTGCATGCCCACCTTCAATGACTGGTGTACGATGACACCCAGGTCTCGTTGCATCTCCCCTTTTCCTAATCGGCCACCGTTCAGATAATAATCTGTTTTCCTGTTCTTGCAACCAAAGTGGATAACCTCACATTTATCCACATTAAATTGCATCTGCCAGGAATTTGTCTACTCACCTAACCTATCCAAGTCACCCTGCATCCTCCTAGCATCCTCCTCACAGCTAACACCGCCACCCAGCTTCGTGTCATCCGCAAACTTGGAGATGCTGCATTTAATTCCCTCGTCTAAATCATTAATATATATTGTAAACAACTGGGGTCCCAGCACTGAGCCTTGTGGTACCCCACTAGTCACTGCCTGCCATTCTGAAAAGGTCCCGTTTACTCCCACTCTTTGCTTCCTGTCTGCCAACCAATTCTCTATCCACATCAATACCATACCCCCAATACCGTGTGCTTTAAGTTTGCACACTAATCTCCTGTGTGGGACCTTGTCAAAAGCCTTTTGAAAATCTAAATATACCACATCCACTGGCTCTCCCCTATCCACTCTACTAGTTACATCTTCAAAAAATTCTATAAGGTTCATCAGACATGATTTACCTTTCACAAATCCATGCTGACTTTGTCTGATGATTTCACCTCTTTCCAAATGTGCTGTTATCACATCTTTGATAACCGACTCTAGCATTTTCCCCACCACTGATGTCAGACTAACAGGTCTATAATTCCCCGGTTTCTCTCTCCCTCCTTTTTTAAAAAGTGGGGTTACATTAGCCACCCTCCAATCCTCAGGAACTAATCCGGAATCTAAGGAGTTTTGAAAAATTATCACTAATGCATCCACTATTTCTTGGGGTACTTCCTTAAGCACTCTGGGATGCAGACCATCTGGCCCTGGGGATTTACCTGCCTTTAATCCCTTCAATTTACCTAACACCACTTCCCTACTAACACGTATTTCCCTCAGTTCCTCCATCTCACTAGACCCTCAGTCCCTTACTATTTCTGGAAGATTATTTCTGTCCTCCTTAGTAAAGACAGAACCAAAGTACCAGAGGGCATGGATTCCAGTACCAGAGGGCATGGATTGAGAATAAGAGGTCAGTTATTTAAAACAGAGTTGAGGAAAAACTTCTTCTCCCAGAGAGTTGTGGAGGTGTGCAATGCACTGCCTCGGAAGACGGTGGAGGCCAATTCTCTGGATGCTTTCAAGAAGGAGCTAGATAGATATCTGATGGATAGGGGAATCAAGGGATATGGGGACAAGGCAGGGACTGGGTATTGATAGTGAATGATCAGCCATGATCTCAGAATGGCGGTGCAGACTCGAGGGGCCGAGTGGTCTACTTCTGCACCTATTGTCTATTGTCAAAGTAGTTATTCAATTGGTCTGCCATGTCTTTGTTCCCTATGATCAATTCACCTGTTTCTGACTGTAAAGGACCTACATTTGTCTTGACCAATCTTTTTCTTTTCACGTATCTAAAAGCTTTTACAGTCAGTTTTTATGTTCCCTGCCAGCTTTCTCTCATAATCTTTTTTCCCTTTCCTAATTAAGCCCTTTGTCCTCCTCTGCTGGTCTCTGAATTTCTCCCAGTCCTCAGGTGTGCCACTTTTTTTTTGCTAATTTATGTTTCTTCTTTGGACTTGATACTATCCCTAATTTCCCTTGTCATCCGCAGGTGCACTACCTTCCCTGGTTTATTCTTTTGCCAAACTGGGATGAACAATTGTTGTAGTTCATCCATGCGATCTTTAAATGCTTGCCATTGCATATCCACCGTCAACCCTTTAAGTATCATTTGCCAATCTATCTTAGCTAATTCACGTCTCATACCTTCAAAGTTACCCTTCTTTAAGTTCAGAACCTTTGTTTCTGAATTAACTATGTCACTCTCCATCTTAATGAAGAATTCCAACATATTATGGTCACTCTTACCCAAGGGGCCTCACACAACAAGATTGCTAACTAACCCTTCCTCATTGTTCAATACCCAATCTAGAATGGCCTGCTCTCTAGTTGGTTCCACGACGTGTTGGTTCAGAAAACCATCTCGCATACATTCCAAGAAATCCTCTTCCTCAGCACCCTTACCAATTTGGTTCACCCAATCTATATGTTGATTGAAGTCACCCATTTTAACTACTGTTCCTTTATTGCACGCATTTCTAATTTCCTGTTTAATGCCATCCCCAACCTCACTTCTACTGTTAGATGGCCTGTACACAACTCCCACCAGCGTTTTCTGCCCCTTCGTGTTACGCAGCTCTACCCATATCGATTCCACATTCTCCAGACTAATGTCCTTCCTTTCTATTGCGTTGATCTCCTCTCTAACCAGCAATGCTACCCCACCTCCTTTTCTTTCCTGTCTATCCCTCCTGAATATTGAATATCCCTGGATGTTCATCCCTGGATGAACAAACAGCTTTCTTATGGAACTTCTAAAACTTGGCGGTGAAAAGCTTTGATCATTATCGATACTTGGGAAGAGCAGGTTCTACCTCAGAGCTGCCATATTTGTGACCGCCCACCTAAACCGAGAGTGAGGTTGGATCAATCTAAGTGTGGGTCTGATTTGGTTGGGTACAGGTCTGACTGTGGCAGCGAGGTCCAGATCCAGAGCGTCTTGATGAGGGGGGGCCCAGGTCCTAGTAATGGTAACCACAAATCCAAATCCAGTGATGGTAACCACAGAGACGTTTCCTACAGCCCATTATGCTTGTTGGTGTTTAGCGCAGCAATAAAGGCCGGAAAGCTACTAAGCCCAGAGGATCCATTTCTACTGACAGAAGAGGTATAGTCGAGTTATGGCACCTTAAAACCAGTTGCTTCGGGCAGATGGGGCTCTTCAGCCATGGTTGGCAGCTCATCTAGAAGGAAAACTCTGATCTCAAGCCTCCGCTGCCTTGCAGCTTTACCCACTCATGGGGAAGGTTGAGGGAAGGATCCAGAGCTGGAGCCCCTAAGGCAGTCCTACGTTGAGTTCAACACTGACCGGCAGCTCCTGTCACACTGCTGGGGCCAGTGTGTATCAGTCTCCACCATTACTCTGGATTCGTCAGCTGTGTGGAGAGGGGAGCCTGCTGCGTTGGCAGCAGCTTGTTCTCCACATCGTACCTCTTAGGACGCAACATCCATGGCCAACCCTGAACAACGGAGGCCATCAGGCTGGTGGTAATAAACCCGACTCTGATCTTCAACCACCTCCTGTGATTGTCGGAGAGCCTGCTCCTTGAGTCACAGTATGATTCTGTGTTATACTATGCCTCTGCATTAACAATGAACACAAACTAAGGACGTGCTGGGGGCTGGCAACAAGTGTCGCCACACATTCTGGTACTAAGACAGCACGCCCACCATCAACACAGAACCGTTAGCGTAACTGTTAGCATGATGCTATCCAGCTCAGGCTGGCTGAGCTCAGAGTTCAATTCTGGCTTCTTTGGTAACGAGATTGTACGTTCTCCTGTGACCTTGTGGGTTTTCTCAAGGTGCTGTGGTTTCCTCCCACATCCAAAGACATACTGGTTAGTTGGTTAATTGATCATTGAAAATTATCCTGTGATTAGACTAGGGTTAAATATATAGGTTGCTGGGCAATGCAGCTTTGTGGGGCTGGAAGGGCCTGTTCTGCGCTGTATCTCTAAATAAATAAATAAACTGAAACACAACAAACAACAAAACAAGTCTTTTCCTCCCTCCCACCCACACAGACGGACAGGACTCCAGGCCCCATTGGACCCACAGACAACAGGCCTCTCTGATTTCTGCAGTGGAACAGATCGTAGACCCAGGCTTCGGCCTCGACATCCAGGCCTCCATTCAACCTTCTGGCTTTGATTTCGGTATCAACCCCAGGGCTATCCCATGGTGGGACCCCGAACTCCAGGCCACAAACTCTGAATGCCTCATCGATGTATTCCTTCATGCTAATGGAGTTAAATGGATGTGCACTTTTAGTCACCACAGGAAACAGTTGACCTCACGGTTGGAAACAGAGAAGAAAATGAAAGTAAATGGAAAATGAAGATGGTACGAAAAGCAAACGAAAGGTAAATGTTTAACCTGCTAGCTCGGCCAAACATTAAAGGTTACCTTTATTTGTCATATACATCGAAACGTACTGTAAAATGTGGCATTCGTGTCGATGACCAACACATTCCGAGTGTTATGCTGGGAGCAGCCTGCAAGCGTTGCCATGTTTCCGGCACGAATGTAGCAACCCTAACCCGTACTCTTGAGCCACAGGTGAGTGGCTGGTGTTGTACCTCTATTTAAGCAGGGAACAAGGGAAAATCCTGGGAACTATAGACCAGTGAGTCTCACATCAGTTGTAGGGAAATTGCTGGAGAAAATTATTAGGAATCAGATATATGAGCATTTGAAAACTCATGGCCTAGTTAGAGTGAGGCAGCACGGCTTTGTGAGTGGCAAGTCGTGCCTTAATAACATTTTTGTTTTTTGACAAGGCACAAGAGAGATTGATGAGGGTAGGGCAGTGGATGTTGTCTACATGGATTTTGTCAAAGTCCCTCAAGGGAAGCAAATCCAGAAGATTAGGATGCATGGGGTCCGTGGCAAATTGGCTGTCTGGATGCACAACTGGCTTGCACAGAGAAGACAGAGGGTTGTGGTTGAAGGGACATTTGAGCTGAAGGTCTGTAATTGGTGGAGTTCCACAGGGATCAGTGTTGGGACCTTTGCTGTCTGTGAGGAATATTAATGATCTGGGTGAAAATGTAGATGGATGGGATTGTAAATTTGCATATGATACCAAGGTTGGTAAAGTTGTGGATAGTGTAGAAGACTGGCAAAGAATACAGTGCAGTGTGGATCAGTTGCAGATATGAAAAGAGAAATGGCAGATGGAGGTTAACCCAGATAAATGTGAGGTGCTGCACCTCAGTAGGGTAAGTGCAAGGAGACCATACACTGTTGAGGGCAAGATCCTGAATGGTGTTGCTGAGCAGAGAGACAACTTCATAGCTCCTTGAAAGTGGCTGCGCAGGGTGATAGGATAGTTAAGAACGCAAATTGTATAGACCATAAGACCATCACACATAGGAGCAGAATTAGGCCATACCCCTCCACATCGAGTCTGCTCCGCCATTCCGTCATGGCTGATCCCGGATCCCATTCAACCCCATACACCTGCCTTCTCGCCACATCCTTTGATGCCCTGACTGATCAGGAAACAATCAACTTCTGCCTTAACTACACCCATAGACTTGGCCTCCACCGCAGTCTGTGACAGTGCGTTACACAGATTTACTGATCTCTGGCAAAAAGCCTCCTACCTCTGTTCTAAAAGGCTGTCCCTCAGTTTTGAGGCTGCGATCTCAATACCTCTGCTGTAGGAAGCATCCTCTCCACATCCACCCTATCCAGTCATTCAGTGGGTTCCAATGAGATCCCCATACATTAAACTAAATTCCAGTGAGTACAGGCCCAAAGCTGCCAAAAGCTTCTCATATATTAACCCCATCATTCCCAGAATCATCCTTGTGAACCTCCACTGGCCTCCCTCCAATGTCAACACATCCTTTCTGAGATATGGGGCCCAAAACTGTTGACAATACTCCAAGTGGGGCCTGACTCGTGCCTTATAAAGGCTCAGTGTTATTTCCTTTCTTTTATATTCTATTCCCCTTGTAATGAATGCCAACATTGTATTCGCCTTCTTTACCACAGACTCAACCTGTAAATTAACCCTGAGAGTCTTGCACAAGGATGCCCGTCCCTCTGTACCTCTGTTTGAATTTTCTCTCCATTTAGATAATAGTCTGCACTATTGTTCCTTTTGCCAAGATACATTATCATACATTTCCCAACACTGTTTTCCATCTGCCACTTTTTTGCCCATTCTTCCAATTTGTCTTAAGTCCTGCTGTAATCGCATTGCTTCCTCAGTACTACCAACCCCTCCACCTATCTTTGTATTGTCCACAAACTTTGCCACAAAGCTGTCAATTCCACTATCCAAATCATTGACAATATGAAAAGTAGCCATCCCAAAACTGACCCCTGAGGAACACCACTAGTCACTGGCAGCCACCCAGAAAATGCCCCTTTTATTCCCACTCGCTGCCTTCTGCCTGTCAGCCATTCCTCTATCAATGCTAGTACCTTTCCTGCAACGTCATAGGATTTTATCTTATTAAGCAGCCTCATATAACCATATAACAATCACAGCACGGAAACAGGCCATCTCGGCCCTCCTAGTCCGTGCCGAACTCTTAATCTCACCTAGTCCCACCTACCCGCACTCAGCCCATAACCCTCCACTCCTTTCCTGTCCATATACCTATCCAATTTTACCTTAAATGACACAACTGAACTGGCCTCTACTACTTCTACAGGAAGCTCATTCCACACAGCTATCACTCTCTGAGTAAAGAAATACCCCCTCGTGTTTCCCTTAAACTTCTGCCCCCTAACTCTCAAATCATGTCCTCTCGTTTGAATCTCCCCTACTCTCAATGAAAACAGCCTATTCACGTCAATTCTATCTATCCCTCTCAAAATTTTAAATACCTCAATCAAATCCCCCCTCAACCTTCTACGCTCCAATAAATAGAGACCTAACTTATTCAACCTTTCTCTGTAACTTAAAACATCCTAGTAAATCGTCTCTGCATTCTCTCTAATTTATTGATATCTTTCCTATAATTCGGTGACCAGAACTGCACACAATATTCTAAATTTGGCCTTACCAACGCCTTGTACAATTTTAACATTACATCCCAACTTCTGTACTCAATGCTTTGATTTATAAAGGCCAGCGTTCCAAAAGCCTTCTTCACCACCCTATCTACATGAGACTCCACCTTCAGGGAACTATGCACTGTTATTCCTAGATCTCTCTGTTCCTCTGCATTCCTCAATGCCCTACCATTTACCCTGTATGTTCTATTTGGATTATTCCTGCCAAAATGTGGAACCTCACACTTCTCAGCATTAAACTCCATCTGCCAACGTTCAGCCCATTCTTCTAACCGGCATAAATCTCCCTGCAAGCTTTGAAAATCCACCTCATTATCCACAACACCTCCTACCTTAGTATCATTGGCATACTTACTAATCCAATTTACCACCCCATCATCCAGGTCATTTATGTATATGTGTGATACCTAATCAAATGCCTTCTGAAAATCCAGGTAAATGACATCCACTGCCTCTCCTTTGTCCGCCCTACTTGTTATTTCTTCAAAGAACTCTAACAGATTTGCCAGGCAAGATTCCCTTTTACAGAATCCATTCTGAACTTGACCAATACTGCCACTAGTCTCCAAGTGCCCCAAAACCTCATCCTTAATAATAGACTCCAACACTTTCCTAACCACTGAACGAACTTATTATTTTCTTTCTTTTGCCTTCCTCCCTTTGGGAGTGAGTGACGTTTGCAATTTTCCGGTCCTCCAGGACCATGCCATAATCAAGTGATTCTTGAAAGATCATGACCAATGCATCCGTTATCTCTTCAGCAACCTCTCTCAGGACTCTGGGATGCAGTCCATCTGGTCCAGGTGACTAATCCACCTTAAGTCCTTTGAGCTTGTCTGCACTTTTTCTTTTGTAATAGCCATGACACTCATTCCTGCCCCCGATACTCATGGACCTTTGGCACACAGCTAGTGTCTTCCACAGTGAAGACAGCTGCAAAGTTAGCATTTAAGTTCATCTGCCATTTATTTGTCTCCCTTTACTACCTCACCAGCATCATTTTCCACTGATCCAATACCAATTCCCACCTCTCTTTGACTCTTTATATAACTGAAAAAACTTATTGTATCCTGCTTTATTTTATTGGCTTGTTTGCCCTCATATTTCATCTTTGTCCTTCTTGTAGCCTTTTGTTGGATTTCAAAATGTTCCCAATCATCCAACTTCCCACTCACTTATGCAACCTTATATGCCCTTCCCTTGGCTTTTATGCCATCCTTAGCTTCCCTTGTCAGCCGTAGTTGTCTACCCCTGCCATTTGAGACCTACTTCTGTGGAACATATCTGTCCTGTGCCTTGTGAACTATTCCCAGAAACTTCAGCCATCTCGGCTCTGCCGTCATCCCCACCAGAATCCTCCTCCAATCCACCTGGGCAAGCTCCTCTTTCATGCCTCTGTAATTCCCTTTATTCCATGGTGATACTGATATATCTGACTTATACTTCTCCTGCTCAAATTGCAGTATGAATTCGATCATTTTATGATCGCTGCCTCCTAAATGTTCCTTTACATTAACCTCCCTCATAAGATCTGGTTTATTACACAACACCCAATCTAAGACAGCCTTTCCCTGATTAGGCTCAACCACAAGCTGCTCGAAAAAGCCATCTTGTAGGCATTCAACAAATACCCTCTCTTGCAATCTGACACCAACCCATTTTTCCCAATCCTGTTGCATATTGAAGCCCCCATTACAATTGTGACATTACCCTTAATACATGCTTTTTCCAGCTCCTTTTGCAATCACAACCCCACATCTTGGCTACTATTTGGAGGCCTATATACGATTCCCATAATGGTTTTTCTATCCTTGCAATTTCTTAACTCCACCCACAAAGATTCAAAATTCTCTGACCCAATGCCATCTCATTATAAAGATGTAATTCCATCTCTTACCAACAGAACCACACCACCGTCTATGCCCTCCTGCCTGCCCTTTTGATACAATCTATATCCTTTGTTGTTAAGCTCCCAACTATGGCCTTCTTTCACCCAGGCCTCGGTGATGCCAACAATATCATACTGACCAATCTCTGATTGCGCCACGAGTTCATCCACCTTATTCCGAATGCAACACACATTTAAATACAGCACCTTCAGTCCTGTATTCTTCACTCTTTTGAATTTTGCCTCTGTGGTACAATTTAGCTCTTTTCTCTGTTTGCATTTGTACCCAATCACTGGCCTGTCCTTCCTTACATTCATTTTACATCCATCATCTACTTGTAAACCTGCTGGCTCATCCTTAGCTCTTTCATCCTGGTTCCCATCCCCCTGATATATTAGTTTAAACCACTCCCAACAGCTCTAGTAAACATGCCACCAGAATATTAGTCCCTCTTGAATTCAAGGGCAACCCTTTCCTTTTGTACAGGTCCCATCTGCCCCAGAAGAGGTCCCAATGATCCAGAAATCTGAATCCTTGCCCCCGACACCAATCCTTCAGCCATGCATTTATCTGCCATCTCATTCAATTTCTATCCTCACTGTTGCTTGGCACAGGTAGCAATCCCAAGATTACTACCCTTGAGGTCCTGCTTCTCAGCTTCCTTCCTAACACCCTATATTCTGTTTTCCGGACCTCCTCCCTTTTTCTACCTATGTCGTTGGTACCAAAATGTACCACAACTTCTGGCTGCTCACGCTCCCTTTTCAGAATATTGTGGATGTGTTTAGAAACGTCATGGACCCTGGCACCTGGGAAGCAAACTACTGTCCATATTTCTTTTACACCTCAACAGAATCGCCTATCTGTCTCCCTGACTAGAGAGTCCTGCCCTCCTCTTCAGTTCCCTGCCCTGTAGAGCCAAGGGCTCATAGAAAGGATCTGGGTCGCTGGTTATGCTAACCGCTATCATGACACCCTAGAAGAGATTTCACTGGCAGTAGTGGGATTGGAACCCACGCCTCCAAAGAGACTAGAGCCTAAATCCAGCGCCTTAGACCGCTCGGCCACACTACCAACAATACATTGGAAGATGTGAAAATAGTGGGGGCATGCCAGGTGTTCAGCTGTAGGTGGGAAGGGAATGGACAAGGGGAGTTGAAGTATGAGGAGGCAGATTCTGTGGAGCAGTATACCTGGGCAGTAAATCTTTAAAGTGCAGCGTTCAGGTGTTCAATGTCCATTCGGACATCTGATATTGGGAGGGAAGAATCTGTTCCTGAAACATGGAGTGAGTGTCTTCAGGTAAGTCTGTGATTCAGAAACACAATCAGCTTTATTATCACTGGCATATTTCATGAAACTTGTTTTACAGCAGCAGTGCAGTGTGATACATAATAATAAAAATTATATAATTACAATAAAATATATGTTAAAAATACATTAAATAAGGTGCAAAAAGAGAGCAAAATAAGAAAAAAAAGCAGTGAGGTAGTGTTTATGGGTTCAATGTCCATGGCAGTAGGGGAGAAGCTGTTCCTGAATTGATGAGTGTGTGCCTTCAGTCTCCTGTACCTCCTACCTGATGACAGAAATGAAAAGAGAGCATATTGCCATGTTACTGGCAGCAATACAATATGTCCACAACTCACTAACTGTAACCAGCACGTCTTTAGACCATAAGACCATAATGCATAGGAGCAAAATTAGGCCATTCAGCCATTGAGTCCGCTCTGTCATTCCATCATGGCTGATCCGGAATCCCACTCAACCCCAGACACCTATTTTCTCACCCATATCCTTTGATGCATTTGCCAATTAGGAAACTATCAACTTCCACCTTAAATATTTTACGGGATATGGCCTCCTCCACAGTCTGTAGCAGAGCATTCCACAGATTTACTACTCTCTAGCTAAAAAAATTACTCCTTACCTCTGTTCTAAAGGGTCACTCCTCAATTTTTAGGCTGTGCCCTCTAGATCTGGATACCCCACCAGAGTAAACATCCTCTCTACATCCACTCTATCTAGTCCTTTCAACATTCAGTAGGTTTTAATGAGATCCCCCCCCCCCCCATTCTTCTAAATTCCAGTGAGTACAGGCCCAAAGCTGCCAAAAGCTCCTCATATGTTAATCCCTTCATTTCCGGAATCATCCTCATGAACATCCACTGAACTCCCTCCAATGACAACACATCTTTTCTAAGATATGGGGCCCAAAACTGTTGACAATACTCTAAGCACAGCCTGACTAGTGCCTTATGAAGGCTCAGCATTATCTCCTTCCTTTTATATTCTATTCCCCTTGAAATAAATGCCAACATTGTATTTGCCTTCTTTACCACAGACTACACCTGTAAATGAACCTTCTGGGAGTCTTGCATGAGGACTCCTAATTCCCTCTGCACCTCTGATGTTTGAATCTTCGCTACATTTAGATAATAGTCCACACCATTGTTCCTTTTACCAAAATCTATTATCATACATTTTTCAACACTGTATACCGTCTGCCACATTTTTGCCCATTCTTCCATTTGTCTAAGTCCTGCTGTAATCGCATTGCTTCCTCATCTTTGTATTATCCGCAAACTTTGCCACAACACCATCAATCCCATTATCTAAATCACTGACAATGTGAAAAGTAGCTGTCTCAATACCAACCCCTGAGGAACAGCACTAGTCACTGGCAGCCAAGCAGAAACAGCCACTTTTATTCCCACTCGCTGCCTCCTGCCTGTCAGTCATTCCTCTATCCACGCCAGTATCTTTCCTGTAACACCATAGGATTTTATCTTGTTAAGCAGCCTCGTGTGTGGCATCTTATCAAACGCTTCTGAAAATCCAAGTAAAGACATCCTCTGCTTCTCCTTTGTCCACCCTGCTTGTTACTTCCTCGAAGAACTCTAATAGATTTGTCAGGCAATATTGCCCTTGACAGAAACCATGCTGACTTTGACTTATTTTATCATTAGTCTCTAAGTACCCCAAACCTCATCCTTGATAATAGACACCGATACTTTCCCAACCACTAAGGTTAGGCTAACTGGCCTATTTCCTTTTGTTTGCCTTCCTCCCTTCTTAAAGAGTGGAGTGACATTTGCAATCTTCCAGTCCTCCAGGACCATGCCAGAATCAAGTAATTCTTGAAAGATCATGACCAATGCATCTGTTATCTCTTCAGCAACCTCTCTCAGGACTCTAGAATGTAGTCCATCTAGTCCAGGTGACTTACCCACCTTAAAACCTTTGAGTTCACCTACCATGGACAGCGACTTCCCACCTAGATTGAAGTTCCGGGTTCCAAAATCTGACTTGATACTTCACCAAAGCTTTTTCATTGTGGGCTGAATGGCCTGTTGCTTTGCTGTACTGTCAGATGGTAGCAAAGTGTTTAGCGTGATGCTATTGCAGCTCAGAGCATCAGAACTCGGGGTTCAATTCTGGCGTCACCTGGAATGAGTTTGTACAGTCCTTCACATGAGTGCACGGGTTTCCTCCAGATGCTCCAGTTTTCTCCCACAGTCCAAAGACACACCGGTTAGAAGGTCAATCGATCATTGTAAAGTAGCGTTAAATCGGTGGCTTGCTGGCAGTGCAGCTCAGTGAGCCGGAAGAGTATCTCAAAATAAATAAAACCTCTCAACTCTCTTAACACTTCCTATTTTTCTGAGACAGCTAGATTTTTCTTAACACTTGAGTTCATCCTCAAAGTATTATTTGAACATTGTGATTGCAGAGATGGGTCACAATAATTTTTATCCCATTCTCAGGAGACCCACATTCTTTTTAAGTGAGGGATCATGAATTTTGTTCATGTGGATAGGGTGGTGAAGAAAGCTTTTGGTGTTCTGGCCTTTATAAATCAGAGCATTGAGTATAGGAGTTGGGATGTAATGTTAAAATTGTACAAGGCATTGGTAAGGCCAAATTTGGAGTATTGTGTACAGTTCTGGTCACCAAACTACAGGAAAGATATCAACAAAATAGAGAGAGTACAGAAAAGGTTTACTAGAATGTTACCTGGGTTTCAGCACCTAAGTTACAGAGAAAGGTTGAACAAGTTAGGTCTTTATTCTTTGGAGCGTAGAAGGTTGAGGGGGGACTTGATCGAGGTATTTAAAATTACGAGGGGGATAGATAGAGTTGACGTGGATAGGCTTTTTCCATTGAGAGTAGGGGAGATTCAAACAAGAGGACATGAGTTGAGAGTTGGGGGCAAAAATTTAAGGGTAACATGAGGGGGAATTTCTTTACTCAGAGAGTGGTAGCTGTGTGGAATGAGCTTCCAGTAGAAGTGGTAGAGGCAGGTTTGGTATTGTCATTTAAAGCAAAATTGGATTGGTATATGGACAGGAAAGGAATG
Source organism: Hypanus sabinus (assembly GCF_030144855.1). NCBI lineage: Eukaryota > Metazoa > Chordata > Chondrichthyes > Myliobatiformes > Dasyatidae > Hypanus > Hypanus sabinus. The sequence continues at coordinate 210,151,050 of NC_082706.1, read as the reverse complement.
GAGGGTTATAGGCTGAGTGCAGGTCAGTGGGATTAGGTGAGAGTAAGCGTTCAGCACTGACTAGAAGGGCCGAGATGGCCTGTTTCCGTGCTGTAATTGTTTTATGGTTATATGATCACAGCTGCAGCTGCATTTCAGTTGTGGCATTTGGTTGCAAGATGTTTCCTTAACGTGTAAAAATATTGGAGTTCTCTCATTATCAGTGAACTGAAAGCTGAAGTTTTCAGAATCATTTGAAATGAAATTTTGTTCTGTGGCAGTACAGTGCAATGCATAATATAAAATTACAAATTACAATACCAAAATATATATGTATATAAAATTAAATAAGTAGCACAAAAAGAGTAAAATAAAAGAAACAGAAATAGTGAGTTAGCGTACATGAGTTCATCGTCCATTCAGAAATCGGATGGCAGTGTGAAAGACAGTGTTCCTGAAACATTAAATCTGTGTCTTCAGGTTCCTGTTTCACCTCCCTAATAGTGGGAATGAAAAGAGGGCTTGTCCTGGGTGGTAGGTGTCCTGAATGATGGATGCCATCATTGCATTTTCTAGGTATTCGTGATGCTGGCGAGGTTTGTGCCTATGATGGAGTTGGTTGAGTTTACAACTTTCTACAGCTTTTCCCGATGTGCATTGGAGGCCCCATAACAGTAGGTGATGCAACCAGTTGGAATACTCTCTACAGTACTTCTATAGAAATTTGCCAGTGTTTTTGGTGACATACCAAGTCCCCTTAGCTCTCCGAATGAAATATAGTCATTGACATGCCTTCTTTGTAATGGCATCAGTATGTTGGACTCTGGACAGATCTCAGAATCAGGTTTAATATCATTGGCATACATCGTGAAATTTGTACATGATAAATATAGAAAAGTACCCATTATATAAAATTGTTAAATGAAAAACAGTGCAAAAACACAAATAATAAGAAGTGAGGTAGTGGTTCATGGGTTCAATGTCCATTTAGGAATCAGATGGCAGAGGGAAGCTGCTGCTCATGATTTGCTGACTGTGTGCCTTCAGGCTTCTGTATCTCCTTCCTGATGTAACAATAAGAAGAGGACATGTCCTGGATGATGGGGGTCCTTAATGATGGATGTCACCTTTCTGAGGCACTGCTCCTTGAAGATGTCCTGGACACTATGGAGGCTAGTACCCATGGTGGAACTGACTAACATAGAAATATAGAAAATCTACAGCACAATATAGGCCCTTTGGCCCACAATGCTATGCCGAACATGTACTTACATTAGAAATTACCTAGGGTTACCCATAGCCCTCTATTTTTCTAAGTTCCATGTACCTATCCAGGAGTCTCTTAAAAGACCCTATCGTATCCGCCTCCACCACCGTCGCCAGCAGCTCATTCCACATACTCATCACTCTCTGTGTAAAAAACTTACCCCTGACATCTCCTCTGTAGCTACTTCCAAGCTCCTTAAAACTGTGCCCTCTCATGCTAGCTATTTCAGCCCTGGGAAACAGCCTCTGACTATCCACATGATCAATGCCTCTCATCATCTTATACACCTCTCATCCTTTCTCACTTCAAGGAGAAAAGGATGAGTTCCCTCAACTTATTCTCATAAGGCATACTCCCCAATCCAGGCAACATCCTTGTAAATCTCCTCCGCATCCTTCGTGTAGTGACACCAGCCTCACAGACATACTTCCTGTTCCTATTCCTCACAGGTAACTTACCTTGTCTTGACCCGCTATCATCGAATGAGCCAAAGCCCTACCACTCTGCCTCAGATCACTCTGTTGATGACCGCTCCACTGGGCAGTGTCTCTCTTCTATGTCTGAACCTTCTCTGCCAACTCCTGATTGGTGCGCCGCTATTAGGCCACGTACAATGGACTAATGCTCTCGAAGCTCCCTTTTTAAATAACCCCCACCGACCTGCAAGAAATCCTCCTTGGTAAAGTTCTATTGATGCCACTGATAGGCCATGTACTAATTTTACAGCTTTCTAGTGCTTCTTTTGATCCTGTGCAGTAGACCCCACTCCTCAGAGATGTTGACATCCAGGAACTTGAAACTGCTCATCCCTGCTAATCCCTCAACGACGACCAGTTTGTGCTCCCTCAAAGACACAAGATGTTTTGTTAACATGTAAAAGTGCCTGGACTTCACTCATCATCAGTGTTACTGATAAGAGGCAAGTATTTATTAATACATAGAAACATAGAAAATAGGTGCAGGAGTAGGCCATTCAGCCCTTTGAGCCTGCACCGCCACTCATTATGATCATGGCTGATCATCCAACTCAGAACCCTGTACCTGCTTTCTCTCCATACCCCCTGATCCCTTTAGCCACAAGGGCCATATCTAACTTCCTCTTAAATATAGCCAATGAACTGGCCTCAACTGTTTCCTGTGGTAGAGAATTTCACAGATTCACCACGCTCTGTGTGAAGAAGTTTTTCCTCATCTCGGTCCTAAAAGGCTTCCCCTTCATCCTTAAACTGTGACCCCCGTTCTGGACTTCCCCAACATCGGGAACAATATTCCTGCAACTAGCCTGTCCAATCCCTTTAGAATTTTATATGTTTCAATAAGATCCCCCCACTCAATCTTCTAAATTCCAACGAGTATAAGATACACAAAGTGGTGAGTATGTGGAATGCCCTGCCAGGAGTGGTGGTGGAGGCAGATACATCAGGGATATTCAAGATCCTCTCAGAGAGGCACCTGGATGATAGAAAAATAGGTATTTTATTGATCCCTAAAGAAATTACAGTGTCACACTAGTATTACAAGTGCACAGATATACATGTAGGGTTCTCAGTAATATTAACTGCAAACTGCTGATAATAAAATGGCTTCTCTGTAATGCTAACTATGAGGTAATGTTCTCTGTAGCTGAAATGTTTGGGTTATAATTATAGATAATGGGGAAATAACCAATGGGAGGCTTGTTGTTCTGTCTGTATGTGTAGGAACTGGAGTTGGTGTGTGGGGAAGTTCAGCAAGGAGAAGCAATAGACAATAGGTGCAGGAGTAGGCCATTCGGCCCTTCTAGCCAGCATTACCATTCACTGTGATCATGGCTGATCATACACAATTAGTACCCCAAGAGGAAGGACATGTGGGAAGCCCTCTGGTAGAATGTCATGGTTGGTCCCAGGCTGAGGGTCGAGGTGTTCGGAGGAGATTGTTTGGTGGATGAATACCTGCTCATGAGCTTCAACGATTTATTTGTGCACCAACTATTTTATTAAAAGTGACGTCTTTTTCTTTTTCTTTTATATTCTGCTTCTCTGTTAACCCTTTAGCCAAAGTCAGAGCTATAAAGTGTAATCATTTAATCACACATTATGCACTGTCTGATATTTTACATTGTGGGTTGTACCGGCGTGCATTACACACCATCCACACAAATGTGATTACACTGTTTGGAGGGGCAGACGGCAGCTTTCTCTAGACGAACATGAGTTAATCGAGCCTGAGTGTTACATACAAATATAAGTAAGAAAGAATAAAAAATAAGCTACTTCAAACAGACTAACAGGAGGGGGTCCTCCCTTCCTCGGTTATGGGTTGACTCATTATAGAGCCTAATAGCCAAGGGTAAGGATGACCTCATAGAGCTCTCTTTGAAGCAGTACAGTTCTCTTAGTCGATTACTGAAAATGTTCCTCTGTTTAGTCAAGGTGGCATGCAGAGGGTGGGAAGCTGTCAGATTTTCCGAAGGGTCCTTTGTTCCACCACAGCCTCCAGTGTATCAGTTTGACTCCTATAACAAAGCCAGCTTTTCTGATCAGTTTATTAAGCCTGTCGGCACCACCCATGTTGATATCATTACCCCAGCATACCACCACACAGAAGATTTTACTGGCGACACCATACTGGTAGAACATGTGAAGGAGAGGCCTGCACACTCCGAAGAACCTCAGTCTCCTCAGGAAGTAGAGCCGACTCTGGCCCTTCTTGTACACAGCCTGTATTGGTGCTTCACTCAAGTCTGTCATCCAGGTGCACCCCCAGGTACTGGTAGGTCCTCACCAGCAATAGTAACAGTGAGCAGTGTAGGCTTAGTCTTCCTGAAGCCCATCACTTGTCTTACTGATGTTCAGCTTGCACCAATTGACAAAGTCCTCCACCAGGGCCCTGTATTCATCCTACTGCCCCCCACCCCTTTATACATCCAACTATTGCTGAGCCATCAGAGAATTTCTGCAGATGACATGACTCAGTGTTGTATCTGAAGTCTGAGGTATATAGGGTAAACAGGAAGGGAGCCAATACAAACTATGGGGCCCCAGCACAACTTAAAGCCATGTCTGACACATATCTCTGAAGCCAGACAAACTGTGTTCTGCCAGTCAGGTAGTCTATTATCCAGGATACAATGGAATTGCCAACCTGCATTGGATGGAGCTTCCCCCCCCCCCCACCCCCACAGCAATGAGAGTTGTATGGTACTGAAGGCACTTGAGAGATGAAAAACCATGATCCTCACAGTGCTGCCCTGTTCATCCAAACAGGAGTAGGCTCTGTGTGGCAGGAAGATGACAGCATCATCGTCTCCAATGTGCTCCTGGTAGGCACACTGCAGGGGATCAAGGGCTGATCTGGCCAGAGCTCGGAGGTGAACCAGGACCAGCTTCTCCAGGCTCTTCATGATGTGTGAGGTCAGGGCCACTGGATGGTTGTCATTCAACACTTTCAGTTGGCCCTTCTTGGGTACAAGGACCACACATGATGTTTTCCACACAGTCTGTACTCTTTCCAGGCTGAGACTCTGACTGAAAATGCGCTGAGGAACTCCACACAACAGCTCAGCACATTCCTTCAGGACTTTTGGGTTTACACAATTCAGACTCTGTTTCCCCAGAACTCTTCTCACCTGCTCAGTAGTGAAGATGAGTCTATGAATACTGGAGGGTTGTGTGGGAGGGAGAAGTTAGGTTGATCTTAGAGTAAGTTAAAAGTAGGTTTGGGAACATAGTGGCTAGCGTGGCACTACTACAGCTCAGCAGAGGTCAGAGTTAATTTCCGGCATCCTCCCTGTATTGTGCATGGGTTTTCCCCAGCTGCTCCGGTTTCCTTCCACAGTCTAAAGACGTACTGGGTAGGTTAACTGGTCGTTGTAATTAGGCTAACATTAATTTGGGATTGTTGGGGGTTGCAGGACGGTGTAGTTTGAAGGGCTGGAAGGGCCAATGCCACACTGTATTGGTAAATAAAAATAAATAAAAGATAGGCACAACATCGTGGGCCAAAGAGCCTGTACTTTGCTGCAGTGCTCTATGTTAAATAGCATTACTGCTCAAACATCTTACACATAGAACACAACACAGAAACAGGCCTTTCAGCCCTTCTAGTTGATGCTGAACAGACTCTGACAAGGTTCTTCAACGTAAAACATTACTGCTATTTCCCTTTCCACAAACACTGGCTGACCTGCTGAATGTCCTGAAGGTACTTCTGTTTTTATTTCCAGTGTGTGTAATTTGTTTATATTTGAAAGGTTAACACTTTGGATTGGAAAGTCATTCTGAGACTGCCTTATCCCCTGGAGATAAACAACTGCAATCAATATAGCAATTACAAGTGTTAATGAAAGGTGGAATGTGACGGTGCCAGACTCAATTCCTCTTGCACAACTGAGGACACAAGAAATCTGATTTAGAAAGATCAAATGGACAATGCCATCGTGTTTCTGTACAAAATACTAACTTCTCAAAAAAATTACCTTATTTCTGTTATAAAGTTGATATTTTATTAATAGACTTTCCTCCAAGAACGTATATACAAGTGGAAAGGAAGCATCGTATTCCTCTTCTGAAGGCTGGGATGAAATACATCAAAATCCACTTTACGAATTTTGTTCAAGTAGTCGTCAAGAATAACCTGTGCAAGACAAGGTATTAAATTTGGACCGTTCAGTTTAAAAATTCAAAAGCAACCAGGATGACTTCAATGGCGACCTCATCCTAGAACCTTACAACCAATAAAGATTAACAATACATAAGAACATGAGAAATAGGAGCAGGAGTAGGCCATCCGGCCCACTGAGCCTGCCCCGCCATTCAATAAGATCAAGACTGATCTGTCTGTAAACTCTCACCACTCTCTGGGGAAAAAAATTTTCTCCTCATCTTCACCCTAAATCTTCTCTCCTGAATCTTGAGGCAATGTCCCCTAGTTCTAGTCTCACCTACCAATGGAAACAACTTTCCTACTTCTATCTCATCTATCCCTTTCAAAATTTTGTATGTTTCTATAAGATTCCCTCTCATTCTTCTGAATTCCAGAGAGTATAGTCCCAGGCGACTCAATCTCTCCTCATAGGTTAACCCCTTCATCTCTGGAATCAACCTGGTGAACCTCCTCTGCACTGCCTCCAACGCCAGTATATCCTTCCTCAAGTATGGAGACCAGAACTGCATACAGTACTCCAGGTGTCGCCTCGCTAGTACCCTGTATAGTTGCAGCATGACCTCCCTGCTCGAATTCAATCCCTCTAGCAATGAAGGCCAACATTCTGTTTGCCTTCTCAATAACCTGTTGTACCTGCAAGCCAACTTTTTGCTATTTATGAACAAGCAATCCCAAGTCCCTCTGCACAACAGCATGCTGCAATATTTCACCATTTAAATAATAATCTGCTCTTCTATTATTCCTTCCATGATCTCACATTTACCAACGTTGTATTCCATCTGCCAGACCTTGGCCCACTCACTTAACCTATCTATGTCCCTCTGCAGACTCTCCATATCCTCTGTACAATTTGCTTTTCCACTCAGTTTAGTGTCATCAGCAAATTTTGCTACGCTACCCTCAGTCCCCTCTTCCAAATCATCAATGTAAATGGTAACCAGCTGCGGGCCCAGCACCGACCCCTGCAGCACCCCACTCACCACTGACTGCCAACCGGAGAAACATCCATTTATACCAACTCTCTGCCCTCTATTGGTTAACCAATCCACTATCCACGCCAATACACTTCCTCTGACTCCATGCATCTATATCTTATTTATAAGTCTCTTGTGCAGCACCTCATCGAACGCCTTCTGGAAATTCAAGTATATGACATCCACCTGTTTCCCTCTATCCACTGCACTCATTATGTCCTCAAAGAACTCCAGAAAGTTGGCAAACAGGGCCTGCCCTTTCTGCATCCTTGCTGCATCTGTCTAATGGAACAACTCCTTTCTAAATGTTTCACCATTTCTTCCTTAATGACAGTTTCAAGCACTTTCCCGAACAGATGTTAAGCTAACTGGCCTATAGTTGTCCGTCTTTTGCCTACACCCTTCTTTAAAAAGTGGCGTGACATTTGCTGTCTTCTAATCTGCTGGGACCTGCCCAGAGTCTAGAGAATTTTGGTAAATGATTACCAACACATCTATTATTACCTCCGCCAATTCCTTCAGCACCCTGGGATGCATCCCATTAGGACCAGGGGACTTAACTACCTTCAGGCTCTAGTTTGCTCATCTCTGTCTCTTTAGTGACAGTGATTTTATCAAGGTCCTCACTTCCCATTTCGTCTATAACAATCTTCTTTGGCATATTAGACGTGTCCTCCACCGTGAAGACCGACACAAAATAGCCGTTCAATGCCTCAGCCATTTCCTTATCACCCAATATCAATTTCCTCTTCTCGTCTTCCAAGGGACCTACGTTGACTTTAGGCACCCTCTTCTGCTTTATATATTTATAAAAATCTTTGCTATCTGTTTTTATATTTTGTGCTACTTTACTTTCATATTCTATCTTCCCTTTCCTTATTTCTTGTTTAGTTGTTCTCTGTTGCTTTTTAGTTTTCCCAATCCTCCAGTCTCCCACTACTCTTTGTGACTTTGTACACGAGCTTTTAATTTGATACTTTCTTTTATTTCCTTAATTATCCAAGGCTGGCTCTCTCCACACTTACTGTCCTTACTTTTGACTGGAATATACTTTTATTGAACACCATGAAAAATCTCTTTGAAAGTATTTTCCTCAATTGTCCTACCAAATAGCCTGTGCTCCCAATCTACATTAGCCAACTCCTCCCTCATCCTGTTGTAGTCACCCTTGTTCAAGCATAATACACTAGTTTTAGATCTATTTCATCCTCCATCTGAATGCAAAATTCAATCATACTACGATCAATCTTTCTAAGAGTATCCCTGACTACAAGATCATTAATCTTACCTATCTCATTGCACAGGACTAGATTTAAGATAGTATTTTCCCTTCTAAGTTCACTAACATGCTGCTCAAGAAAGCCATCACGGATGCATTCTATGAAGTCCTCCTCAAAATTTCCTTGACCAACCTGATTCACCCAATCTATGTGGAAGTTAAAATGCCCCATGACAACTGCTGTTCATGTTCTTACAAACTTCAGTTATTTCTTGGTTAATCGCATCTGCCACCGCAATATTTTTATTAGGTGGCCTATAGGCAACGCCCACCAGTAATTTTTTCCCTTTACTTTTCTTAATCTCTACCCAGATGGACTCAACATTCTGCTCCGTAGATGTTATATCATCTCCCACAATCGCCCTGATCTCTTCCCTAATCAAGAGCACCACCCCACTTCCTCTGCCTTCCTGTCTATCTTTCCGTATTACCTGATACCCTTGGATATTTAATTCACAGTCATCTTCACCTTGCAACCAGGTTTCTGTGATGGCCACTAAATCATATGCCTTGGTACTGATCTGTGCCACAAGTTCACTAACCTTGTTTCTAATACAACGGGCATTTAGATAAAGTGCCCCTATACTCATTATCCTTTTAGAATCAAGTGACCTTCGCGATTTTTGCTTTTTACTTTTATGCACTCTACTCTTACTTTTTTCTTCACTAACTCTAGCTTTGGTGTCTGCATCACTTCCCTCTTCTTTTCTGTGAGGGGTCCCATCTGCCTGCCGTATTAGTTTAAAGCCTCCCCAACAGCACTAGCAAACAATCTCCCTAGGACATTGATCCCAGCCCTGCCCAGATGTAGACCGTCCAGACAGTACTGGTCCCACCTCCCCCAGCGGTTCCAATGCCCCAAGAATCTGAAACCCTCCCTCCTGCACCACCGCTCAACCCACATATTCATTCCAGCTATCCTGCTATTCCAACTCTGGCTAGCATGTGGCACCGGTAATAATCCTGAGATTATTAACTTCGAAGTCCTACTCTTTAATTTATCTCCTAGCTCCCTAAATTCATCTTGTAGGACTTCATCCCACTTTCTTCCTATATCGTTAGTACCTGCATGCACCATGACAGCTGGCTGCTCACTCTCCCCTTTCAGAATGCCCTGCAGTCTCTCCGAGACATTTCTGACCCTTGCACTCAGGAGGCAACACACCATATGGGAGTCCCGTTTGTGGCCACAGAAGCTCCTCTCTATTCCCCTTACCATGGAATCCCCTACCACAACAGCTTTGCCACTCTTTTTCTTGCCCTCATGTGCAGCAGAGCCACCCACGGTGCCATGATCCTGGCTGCTGCTGCCTTCACCTGATGAGCCTTCAACCCCAACAGACTCCAAAGTGGTGTATCTATTTTGGAGGGAGATGACCGCAGGAGACTCCTGTACTACCTTCCTGCTACTGCTCTTGCTGTTGGCCACCCATTCCCTATCTTTCCTTAGATCCTTAAACTGTGCTGTGACCAACTCACTAAATGTGCTATCCATAACATTCTCAGCATCTTGGATGCTCCAAAGTGAGTCCCTGCGCAGTTGCAGTGCTGCCATGCGGTCTGTCAGGAGATTAGATATGTCACAAATACATCAAAACAAACAACGAAATGTGGGGTTTGCATCAAATGAGCGAGGAATGTGCTGGCCAGCCCACAAGTGTCACCACTCATCCAGCACCACAGTGTGTCCACAACTCCCTCACCCTTTGGACTGCGGGAGAAAACTCGCGGGGTCACACAGAGAAAGTACAAACTTCTTACTGACAACAGTGGGAAAATGTATAATTAAAAACTCAGTCACAAGGTATAAATTGCAACTGACTGCATGAACACATTCCCATTGTGCCACAGGGATGGCAGTGCAGTGCCAGCTGTACAAGACCTAGGTCCTCAAACCATTTGACAGAGACAAACGAATACAGACAGATGTTTCAATGACAACTTTGACAAGAATGTTTTTGCACTGTGGCGCAGAACCCAACTCTAATTCAAGGAGAGAACGTAGAACACTACAGCACATTATAGATAGATCTGATCCTCGGGTTGAAGTTCTAAACTGGAAAAAGGCCAAATTTGAAGAAATGAGAAGGGATCTAAAAAGCATAGATTGGGTCAGGTTGTTCTCTGGCAAGGATGTGATTGGTAAGTGGGAGACCTTCAAAGGAGAAATTTTGAGAGTGCAGAGTTTGTATGTTCCTGTCAGGGTTAAAGGCAAAACAAATAAGAATAAGGAACCTTGGTTCTCGAGGGATATCGGAACTCTGATAAAGAAGAAGAGAGAGATGTATAACATGTATAGGCAACAAGGAGGAAATAAGATGCTTGAGGAGTATAAAAAGAGTAAGAAAATACTTAAGAAATAAATCAGGAGGGCCAGAAGAAGACATGAGGTTGCTTTGACAGTCAGGGTGAAGGATAATCCTAAGAGCTTCTACAGGTATGTTAAGAGCAAAAGGATAGTAAGGGATAAAATTGGTTCCCTTGAAGATCAGAGTGGTCGGCTATGTATGGAAACAAAAGAAATGGGGGAGACCTTAAATGGTTTTTTGCATCTGTATTTACTAAGGAAACTGGAATGGAGTCTTATGGAAACAAGGCAAACAAGTAGGGAGGTCATGGAACTTATACAGATTAAAGAGGAGCAGGTGCTTGCTGTCTTGAGGCATATCAGAGTAGATAAATCCCCAGGACCTGACAGGGTATTCCCTCAGACCTTGAGGGAGACTAGTGTTAAAATTGCAGGGGCCCTGGCAGAAATATTTAAAATGTCGATATCCACGGGTCAGGTGCCAGAGGATTGGAGGATAGCTCATGTAGTTCTGTTGTTTAAAAAAAGCTCAAAAAGTACCGTCGATTCCGGACTACAGAGCGCACCTGATTAAAAGCCGCACGCTCTAATTTTAGAAAGAAAATCAATATTGTACTTATACAGGCTGCACCGGATTTTAAGCTGCAGGTGTCCCACGTTGTAATATGAGATATTTACAGAGAAAGATATTACATGTGAGGATTTTTTAACTTTTAATTAAATCCGTATGGTAACATAAACAAATACATATTGCAAATGCTTTTTTTCAAACAGTGCCTGTAACACAGCTACTTTTAAATATACATACGTATCGGTAACACACAAATTATGTTGCGTATACTTTTTTACCTTACAGTGCACGAACAACATTCCAATATCTCCTAACGACTGGTAAAAAAAATATATACTGCAGCCTACCAGGAAAAGTTATTGATTGCCTTCTTCATCTTCCTCCTGCGCACTAAAACCATCAAAGTCCTCTTCTTCAGTGTCCGAATTGAACAACCTCAGGATCTCGTCACTCACTTCAGTCTCTTTGTTGTCGCTCTCACTTGAGCGCACGCGGTCCTCTTCATCACGCAGCAGTCCAGCCTTTCGAAACCCGCTGGTGATGGTGGATGTTGTGACACGGCTCCACGCATTTAGGATCCACTGGCAGACTTGAGTTAAAGATGCTCTTCGCATGCGTCCTGTTCTGGTAAAGGATTTCTCGCCGCTCGTCATCCAAGCCTCCCACTCAACGCGCAGCGCCACTTTAAATACCCGGTTCACGCTGATGTCCAGTGGCTGCAAATACTTCGTGGTGCCCCCAGGAATCACAGCTGGAATTGAGTTTGTACTCTTGATGGCAGCTTTCTCTGAACTTTCATTGTCAGCCGCTTAAAAATCACCATCGGTGGAAGCTTTAGTCCGGATGCTGTGCAGCTCAGAACACAAGTAAAATGTGTTCTCTCATGGCCACTTGTTTTCAGTGTGATGGAGGAGTCACCTTTTTTATTAACAGTCCGAGTGAGAGGCAGGTCAAACGTCAAAAGTACTTCATCCATATTTATGATATCATCTGGCCCGATGGAATTCTCCACTATCTTTGTTTGAGTGAATGTGCGGAAGTTAGCAAGTTTTTCCTCGTGGTCTCAATTCCATCATCCAAATCATTGACAGATAACGTAAAAAGTTGGTCCCAACACAAACCCATGTGGAACACCACTAGTCACTGGCAGCCAACCAGAAAAGGCTCCACTTATTCCCACTCTTTGCCTCCTGCCAATAGGTCACTGCTTTATTGAAGCTAGAACTATCCCCCTTGTTCGAGCTATTTCCATCCTGGGAAAAAGCCTCTGGCTATCCACTGTCTATGCCTCTCATCACCTTGTACAATTCTGTTGCCACCTCTCATTCTCCTTCACTCCAAACAGAAAAGCCCTAGCTCACTCAACTGATACTCAAAAGACAGGAAAGGTTGGGCAAAAGTCAGGGAGCTGCGGCAGGGAGAAGTACAGAAATAATATCCAGAGATAACATACCGTTTGCAAAAAAGCTGGGTAGGCCCTCGAAGGTACTTTTCCACAAAAGGACCTAGCCTGAAAAAAAAAACAAAAAGTTATTAAGAAATAATTCACCTCTCTTGTAATAATTCCAGAAAAAAAGAAATAATTGCAGAAATATTTGGAAATCCAGAGCAACACATACAAAATGCCAGAGGAACTCATAAGGTCATAGCGTTCCAGGCTGAGACCCTTCATCAGGACAAGACAGGAAAATAGAAGCAGCCAGAATAAGGAGGTAGAGAGGGAGGCGTATGAACTGGAGCAGAGATCAGAGGGGAAGTAGTGAGAGGGTATAGCTCACTCCCATCGAGGAGCTGCGGCTACATTTGTGCAATATGAGGAACTGCTGTGTGCTTGTCCCATGACACTCAGGGACCTGAATTATATTATTTTCTCTATTTTTTGTAACTATATTTTTCTGCTATCATTATTATATGTGCTATTTACTGTATGGAGCTTTTTGCATTTTGACTACAATGTCTCATTTGGCTGTATTCATGTCAAAGGTTGAATGACAATTAAACTGGAAGAGAAGGCTTAAGCTTCTTCAGGATAGGCCTACACCAAATATCTGAAATGTTAAAATTACTGATTGGATAACATATTGAGCGGGGGCAGAGGGGGAGAGAAAAAAAACCAGAAAGACATGCCAACAAGTGTCCCACAGTCAGAGGTGGCGATATGGGAACACTGAAAGAATGAATTAAAACAATAAAAGTACATACATGTTCAAGGTGAACATGAGCCTGACTTGCAACATCAAACACCACATCCCTCACATGCTTTTCACGATTTCCCCGAATAAAATCTTCCTGTGATGCACCATGCTGGAAGAGTAAATCCAAAGGAATGTTAGCAATCTGGAACACAGTACTAAAATGTGCTACTGACAAAGAATGTATGCATTTACAGTAACTATTTCACCTTCCATAGTTAACATAGAAATCTACAGCACATTACAATGTTGTGCCGACCACGTAACCTATTCTAGAAACTGCCTAGAATTTCCCTAACCATAGCCCTCTATTTTTCTAAGCTCCATGTACTAAGAAGCTCTTAAAAGATCCTATTGTATCCAATTCCACCACCAGCACGGGCAGTGTATTCCATGCACACACCACTCACTGTGTGAAAAACTTACCCCTGACATCCCCTCTGTACCTACTTCTAGACGCCTTAAAACTATGCCCCGTCGTGTTAGCCATTTCAGCCCCGTGAAAAAGCCTCTGACTATCCACATGATCAATATCTCTCATCATCTTATCCATCTCTATCAAGTCACCTCTCATCCTCCGCCACTCCACAGAGAAAGGCCAAATTCACTCAACCTTTCTCATAACGTATGCCTCCCAATTGCCCTCCAATCCAGGCAACATCCTTGTAAATCTCCTCTATAGTATCCACATCCTTCCTGTAGTGAGGTGACCAGAACTGAACACAGTACTCCGAGGTTGGGGGGGGGGGGGGGGTCCTGACCAAGGTCTTTTATAGCTGTAACATTACCTCACGGCTCTTGAACCCAATTATGTGGTTGTTGAATGCCAACACACCATATGTCTTCATAACAACACTGTCAACCTGCAACCTGCGCAGCAGTTTTGAGTGTCCTATGGACATGAACCCCAAGATCTCTCAGATCACCCACACTGCCAAGAGTCTTACCATTAATATTATATTCTGTCTTCAAATTTGATCTACCAACATTAACTACTTCACACTTATGTGGGTTGAAGTCCATCTGCCACTTCTCAGCCCAGTTCTGCATCCTATCAATGTCCCACTTTAACCTCTGACAACCTTCCACACTATCCACAAAACCCCCAACCTTTGCGTCATCAGCAAACTTACTAACCCACCCTTCTACTTCTTCATCCAGGTCATTTATAAAAATCACAGAGGAGTCCCAGAACAGATTCCTGCAGAACACCACTGATCATCGACCTCCAAGCAGAATACGAACCAACTACAACCACCCTTTGCCTTCTGTGGGCAAGCCAATTCCGGATCCACAAAGCAAGGTCTCCTTGGATCCCATGCCACTTATTTCTGAAGGAGCCTTGCATGGGGAATCTTATCAAATGCCTTACTGAAATCCATATACACTACATCCACTGCTCTAACTTTATCAACGTGCTTTGTTACACCCTCAAATAATTTAATCAGGATCATAAGGCATGACCTGCCCTTGACAAAGCCATGCTGACTATCCCTAATCGGATTATGTCTCTCCAAATACTGCCTCTCAGGAACTTCTCCAACAACTTGCCCACCACTGATGAAGTCAGATTCACTGGTCTATAATTTCCTGGGTTATCTCTACTCCCTTTCTTGAACAAGAGAACAACATTTGCAACCCTCCAATCCTCAGGAACTCCCGTTGATCTCCTCCCTTGCCTCCCACAGTAGCCTGGGGTACATCTCATCCAGTCCTGGTGACTTATCTAACTTAATGCTTTTCAAAAGCTCTAATGTCTATATGCTCAAGTGTTTCAGTTCACTGCAAGTCATCCCCACAATTGCCAAGATCTTTTTTCCTGGTGGAAACTGAAGCAAAGTATTCATTCAGTACCTCCGCTACCTCCTCCGAGTCCATGCATGTTTCTGCTATGCACTTGATTGGTCCTATTCTCACATGGCTCACTCTCTTGTGCTTCACATACTTGTCAGATACCTTGGGGTTTTCCTTAATTCTGCACACCAAGGCCTTCTCATGGCCCCTTCTGGCTCTCCTAATTCCATTCTTAAGCTCCTTCCTAGCAACCTTGTAATTTTCTTGAGCTCTAACAGTACCTACTTTCTTAAACCTTTCGTAAGCTTTTCTTTTCTTCTTAACTAGATTTTCTACATCCTTTGTACACCATGGTTCTTTAACCCTACCAGCCTTTACCTGCCTCAATGGAACATACCTATGCAGAACTCCATGCAAATGTTCCCCAATTAAATGTTTTCCCAAATTGTCTGCTCCTATCCCTTTCTAGCACTACAGTAAATGAGATAAAGTTGTGGCCAATACCTCCAAAACGCTCTCCCACCGAGAGATCTGACAGCTGACCAGGTTCATTTCCCAATACAGATCAAGTACAGCCCTTCCTCTAGTAGGCTCATCTACACATTGCGTCATGTAGACCTTCCTGAACACACCTAACAAACTCCACCCCATCCAAACCCCTTGCGCTAAGGAGATGCCAATCAATATTAGGAAAGTTAAAATCTCCCATCACAACAACCCTATTATTATTGCACCCTTCCCAATGTCACAATTCTATGTATTGACCACACTGAGTTCATCCGCCTTGTTTATGATGCTCCTTGCATTAATATAGACACATCTCAAACCATCTGGCTAGGTGCATCTTTGCTCTAACATCTGCCTATCCTTCCTCACAAACTCCCTACAAGCTGTTTCTGCTTGTGCTCCAACCTCCCCATCCTTTGTCTCCTCACTTCTGTTCCCACCCCCTGCAAATCTAGTTTAAACCCTCCCCAACAGCATTAGCAAACATCCCCACTAGGATTCCCCGGGATTCATGTGCAACCCGTCCTTTTTGTACAGGTCACATCTGCCCCAGAAGAGGTCCCAATGATCCAAATATCTGAATCCCTGCCCCCTGCTCCAATCCTTCAGCCACACATATATCCTCTACCTCATTCTATTCCTATACTCACTGTCACGTGGCACAGGCTGCAATCCCGAGATTACTACCTTTGAGGTCCTGCTTCCCAGCTTCCTTCCTAATTTCCTGTATTCTGCTTTCAGAACCTCCTCTCTTTTTCTACCTATGTCGTTAAACCCAATATGTACCACGACCACTGGCTGCTCACCCTCCCATTTCAGGATATTGTAGATGTGCTTGAAACATCCCGGACCCTGGCACCTAGGAGGCAAACTACCATCCTTGTTTCTTTTTCGAGCCCACAGAATCGTCTCTCTGTCCCCTTAACTACAGTCCCCTATCACTGCTGCCATCCTCTTCCTTTCCCTACCCTTCTGAGCCACAGTGCCAGAGGCGCAGTCACTGTTGCTTCCCCCAGGCAGGTCCTCCCTCCCAAACAGTACTCAAAATGGAGTACTTATTGTTAAGTGGGACAGCCACAGGACTGCTGTCCACTACCTGATACCTTGCCCTCACTCTGTGAGGACTGTGCCCTCACAGTCACTCTGTCCCCTGTGGCCCCAGGGTGACTACCTGCCTATAGCTCCTATCACCTCCTCACTCTCTCTAACAAGCCAAAGGTCATTGATCTGTAGCTCTAGTTCCCTAACTCAGTCTCTAAGGAGCTGCAGCTCAATGTACCTGGTGTGCCTGTAACCATCAAGGAGGCTAGAAGTCTCTCGGACATCCCACATCTGACACCCAGAAAACTGGCCTTGCAGTCATACCGACTATTCTAGTCAGAGAGGGGACAAAAGTAACCTACCTTACGTAGACCCGTCCTCGCTGAAGCCCCAATGACGACGACAACAACTACGACTTACACCACTCCACTAGACAGCATTTTTCTTTTATCTCGTAACCTTCTCAGTGGGGTCAATAGACAATAGACAATAGGTGCAGAAGTAGACCATTCGGCCCCTCGAGTCTGCACCGCCATTCTGAGATCATGGCTGATCATTCACTATCAATACCCAGTCCCTGCCTTGTCCCCATATCCCTTGATTCCCCTATCCATCAGATATCTATCCAGCTCCTTCTTGAAAGCATCCAGAGAATTGGCCTCCATCGTCTTCCGAGGCAGTGCATTCCACACCTCCACAACTCTCTGGGAGAAGAAGCTCTTCCTCAACTCTGTTTTAAATAACTGACCTCTTATTCTCAATCCATGCCCTCTGGTACTGGACTCTCCCAACATCTGGAACATATTTCCTGCCTCAATCCTATCAAATCCTTTAATTATCTTAAACGTTTCAATCAGATCCCCTCTCAATCTCCTCAATTCCAGCGTGTACAAGCCCAATCTCTCTGCGTAAGACAGCCCTGCCATCCCAGGAATCAACCTAGTGAATCTACGCTGCACTTCCTCAATTGCCAGAATGTCCTTCCTTAAACCTGGAGACCAAAACTGTACACAATATTCCAGGTGTGGTCTCACCAGGGCCCTGTACAAATGCAAAAGAACATCCTTGCTCTTGTATTCAATTCCCCTTGTAACAAAGGCCAACATTCCATTTGCCCTCTTCACTGCCTGTTGCACTTGCTCATTCACCTTCATTGACTGGTGAACTAGGACTCCTAGGTCTCTTTGCATTTCTCCCTTACCTAACTCGACACCATTCAGACAATACTCTGCCCTCTTGTTCCAGCTTCCAAAGTGGATAACTTCACATTTATTCACATTGAATGACATCTGCCAAGTATCTGCCCACTCACTCAGCCTATCCAAGTCTCCCTGTATTCTCCTAATGTCCTCTTCGCATGTCACACTGCCACCCAGTTTAGTATCGTCAGCAAACTTGCTGATATAGTTTTCAATGCCCTCATCTAAATCATTGACATAAATGGTAAAGAGCTGTGGTCCCAATATAGAGCCCTGTGGTACCCCACTAGGCACCTCCAGCCAGTCTGAGAAACACCCATTCACTGCTACCCTTTGCTTTCTATCTGCCAACCAGTTTTCTATCCATGTTGAAACCCTGCCCCCAATGCCATGAGCTCTGATTTTACTCACCAATCTCCTATGTGGCACCTTATCGAATGCCTTCTGAAAATCTAGGTACACAACATCTACTGGCTTACCCTCGTCTAACATCCTTGTTACACCCTCAAAAAACTCCAACAGATTAGTCAAGCATGATTTGCCCTTGGTAAATCCATGCTGGCTCGACCTAATCCAATTTCTGCCATCTAGATGTGCCACTATTTCGTCCTTAATAATGGACTCAAGCATCTTCCCCACGACTGACGTTAGGCTAACAGGGCGATAGTTCTCCGTTTTCTCCTTCCCTCCCTTCTTGAAAAGTGGGACAACATTAGCCACTCTCCAATCTTCAGGAACTGATCCTGAATCTAAGGAACATTGGAAAATGATTACCAATGCATCCGCAATTTCCTGAGCCACCTCTTTTAGAACCCTCAGATGCAGACCATCTGGACCCGGGGATTTATTAGCCTTCAGTCCTACCAGTCTACTCATCACAGTTTCTATCCTAATGTCAATCAGTCTCAATTCCTCTGATATCTTATGACCCTGGCCCATCCATACATCTGGGAGATTGCTTGTGTCCTCCCTGGTGAAGACAGATCTAAAGTATTCATTAAATTCTGTTGTCATTTCCCTGTTTCCCGTAACAATTTCTCCCAATTCATTCTTCAAGGGGCCAACATTGTTCTTAACTAATTTCTTTCTCTTCACATAGCTAAAAAAGCTTTTGCTATCCCCTTTTATATTACTGGCTAGACTGAGCTCATACCTGATTTTTTCTCTCTGTATTACTTTTTTAGTTAAGATCTGCTGTTCCTTAAAACTTTCCCAATCATCTGTATTCCCACTCATCTTAGCCCCGTCATACTTCTTTTTCTTTAATGCTATACAATCTCTGACTACCTTTCTCAACCACTGTGGCCCCTTCCCCCTCTTTGAATCCTTCCTTCTCATTGGAATGAACTGCATTTGCATCTTTTGTATTATGCCCAAGAATATCTGCCACTGCTGATCCACTGTCTTTCCTGCCAGGGCATCCGCCCATTTAACTTTGGTCAGCTCTTCCCTCATGGCTCCGTAGTCTCCTTTATTTAATTCCAACACTGACACCTCTGATCTGCCCTTATCCCTCTCAAATTGTAGATAAAAACTTATCATGTTATGATCACTACTTCCTAATGGCTCCTTTACTTCAAGATCACTTATCAATTCCTGTGCATTACACATCACCAAGTCCAAAATAGCCTCGTTCCTGGTTAGCTCAAGCACAAGCTGTTCCAAAAATACATCCCTTAGACACTCCACAAACTCCCTATCCTGGGGTCCAGCACCTACCTGATTCTCCCAGTCCACCTGCATGTTGAAATCTCCCATAACGACTGCATTACCTTTAGCACATGCCAATGTTAACTCCCTAATCAACTTGTACCCAATATCCACGCTACTGTTTGGGGGCCTGTACACAACACCCATTAGGGTCTTTTTACCCTTACTGTTCCTCAGCTCAATCCACATAGACTCTACTTCCCCTGTTCCCAAGTCACCTCTTGCTAAGGACTGAATCTCATTCCTCACCAACAGGGCCACCCCACCCCCTCTTCCCATATTTCTGTCTCTACGATAGCACGTATACCCTGGTACACTCAATTCCCAGGCCTGATCCCCTTGCAGCCATGTCTCCATTATCCCAACAATATCGTAGTTCCCCATTTTCATCTGAGCTTCAAGCTCATCTGTCTTAGTTCTGACACTACGCGCATTCAAGTATAGAATTCTTAGCCGATTCCTCCTCTCTTTGCTTAAAACACTGTCTATTGTACCTAACCCAGCTCCTTGAACTTCCATCGGGCAAATTGCACCCTGAATTTTGATGACCTTCTCAAGATCACCCAAACCTTGTACACATTTAACCCCATGCACCTTCTGACCAACCCGCTGGATCTGGATCCCTGCCCCCTGCACATCTAGTTTAAACCCCCCCGAGCAGCACTGGCAAATACTCCTGCAAGAATGTTAGTACCCCTCCGGTTCAGATGTAGACCATCCCTTCGAAACAGATCCCAATGTCCCTGGAACAAAGACCAATTATCCAAAACCTGAACCCTTCCTTCCTGCACCATGCTCTCAGCCTCGTATTAATGTGCACAATCATTCTATTCTTCGCCTCACTCGCACGTGGCACAGGTAGCAATCCCGAGATTGTCACCCTGGAGGTCCTGCCTTTCAGCTTCACTGCTAACTCCCTGAACTCTCTAAGCAGGACCCCCTCACTCACCTTACCTACATCATTGGTCCCTACATGGACCACTACATCTGGGTTCATGCCCTCATTCTCAAGAATAGCCTGCACCCGATCTGAGATGTCCCGGACCCTGGCACCAGGGAGGCAACATACCATCCGAGACTCCCGATCTGCCCCACAAAATCTCCTATCTGCCCCCCTAACTATAGAGTCCCCTAAAACTATCGCTCTCTTCTCTTCCCTCCTCCCCTTTCTAGTTGAGGGTTCAACCTCTGTGCCAGAGGCAGGACCACTACAACTCATTCCTGGTAGGTCATCCCCATCAACAGTATCCAGTACGGTATACTTATTGTTAATGGGAATGGCCGCAGGGGTGCTCTCCTCTCTCTGCCTGCTCCCCCTGCCTCTCTGGACCGTCACCCATCTGCCTACTTCTTGGTTTTTGGTGTGACTACCTCCTGATAACTCCTATCTATCTCTGCCTCCACCTCCCGAATGATCCGAAGTTCATCCAGCTCCAGCTCCAACTCCCTAACTTGGGCTGATAGGAGCTGCAGCTGGACGCACCTCCTGCAGGTGTGGTCATCAGGGACAACTGTGTTGACCCTGACCTCCCACATACTGCATACGGAGCACACCACTGCTCTGACTGTCTCCCCCATACCTGAACTGGATTAACAGAATGTCTAAAAAGCACCTAGTGACCTTACCTTCTTCCCCTCAGCGAGCAATCACACAAGCTTACCGAAGTCCCCTTACGCCGAAGCCCACTTAGCCAAAGCCCAGGACTCTGCTTCCACGGACTCCGCTGCCCGCTCTGAAAAGAAGTCCTGCCTTTTAAAGTGCGCGCTCGACGCTGACATCACTTGCGCCTGCGCAGTTCCCCCTCCTCCACAGGTATTGACCAGGTAGCCTTAAATCCTACCTACACGGTCGAATTCTCTGAGCTCCCAGCTGAATCACAAGCTGTAACTTGCTCCCGATTCAAATGACCACTCTGAAAAGAAGTCCTGCCTTTTAAAGTGCGCGCTCGACGCTGACGTCACTCGCGCCTGTGCAGTTCCCCCTCCTCCACAGGTATTGACCAGGTAGGCTTAAATCCTACCTACATGGTCGAATTCTCTGAGCTCCCAGCTGAATCACAAGCTGTAACTTGCTCCCGATTCAAATGTCCTTGCACAATGATGAGCTACTGCCGAGCCCAGCGAAATACTCCTTTTTTAAACTCTTCTGCCCAACCTGTGCAAAGCTCACTCTCTTTTCGAGTTGACTGGTCCGCTGCTAATGCGCCAAGTCCCACGAAACATCCTTTTTTAAACTTTTCTCCCCAACCTGTGTGAAGCTTTCTCTTTCTCTCTCTCTCTCTGAATCTATAGTTAATATCTACTGAATGTTAAAGGCATGCCAGTGGCTATATTTCATGAGAGGTGATCTACTTGAAACCTTTCAAATGGTAAAAGACCTCGATAGAGTGGACATTGAGAAGATGATTCCCAGGGTGGAAGAGTCTAGGACCAGAAGGCACAGCCTCCGAAAAAGAACATCAGAAATAGGAGCAGAATTAGGCCATTCAGCTCATCAAGTCTGCTCCAACATTTTATCATAGTTAATCCTAGATCCCACAGCTGCCTTCTCACCATAACCTTTGAGGAAACTATCAACTTCCGCTTTAAATATACCGATAGGCTTGGCTTCCACCGCAGTCTGTGGCTGAGCATTCACACAACCTGTATGTACAAACCACGTAAGATCCTTGGTGATGTTTATGCCGAGGAACATGAAGCCGTTCACCCTCTCAACCCCAGATCCATTGATGTCAATAGGGGCCAGTCTGTCTCCATTCCTCTTGTAATCCACAACCAGCTCCTTTGTTTCTGCGGCATTGAGGGAGAGGTTGTTTTCTTGACACTACTGTGTCAAGGTGATGACTACCATGTATATCGTGAACACCACCATCCCCTGTGGCACACTGCTCACCACTGATTGCCACCAGAGTAACACCGTGTAGTCCAAACTCTCTGCTTCCTATTAGTGAAACAATTAGTCACTGATGGCCACCAAGAAAAGGCCCCTTTATTCCCACTCGCTGCCTCCTGCCTGTCAGACATTCCTCTATCCATGTTAATACATGCACCCTTATCTTATGGATAAGTCTTTTATGTGGCACCCACTGACATCCACTGTCTCTCCTTTATCCACACTCCTTGTTACTTCCTCGAAGTACTCCAACAGATTTGTCTGCCAAGATTTCCCTTGACAGAAACCATGCTGACTTTGATTTATTTTATCATCAGTCTCTAAGTACCCCAAACCTCATCCTTAATGATAGACTCCAACACTTTCCCAACCACTGAGGTTAGGCTAACTGATCTATAATTTCCTTTCTTTTGCCTTCTTATAGAGTGGAGTGATATTTGCAATCTTCCAGTCCTCTGGGACCATGCCAGAATCAAGTGATTGCTGAAAGGTCATGACCAATGCATATGTTATCTCTTCAGCAACTTCTCTCAGGACTCTGTGATGTAGTCCATCTAGTCCACATGACTTACCCACCTCAAAACCTTTAAGTTTGCCTAGCAGTTTTTTCTTTGTAATAGCAATGACACTCGCTCCTGTTCCCTGGCACATACGGACCTATGCTAGTTTCTACTACAGTGAAGACTGCTGAAAAGTACTTAATAAGTTCATTTGCCATTTCTTTGATCCCCATTGATACCTCACCAGCATAATTTTCCTGTGGTCCAATATCAACTCTCGCCTCCCTTTTACTGTTTATATAACTGAAAAAAACTTCTGCTATCCTGTTTTATATTATTGGTTAGTTTGCCCTGAGGAAGATAAAGAATGGTAGGGTGAAGGAACCATGGGTGACAAGTGAAGTGGAAAATCTAAGTCAGGTGGAAGAAGGCAGCATACATGAGGTTTAGGAAGCAAGGATCAGATGGGTCTATTGAGGAATATAGGGTAGCAAGAAAGGAGCTTAAGAAGGGGCCGAGAAGAGCAAGAAGGGGGCATGAGAAAGTCTTGGCGAGTAGGGTAAGGGAAAACCCCAAGGCACTCTTCAATTATGTGAAGAAAAAAAGGATGACAGGAGTGAAGATAGGACCAATTAGAGATAAAGGTGGGAAGATGTGCCTGGACACTGTGGAAGTGAGCGAGGTCCTCAACGAATACTTCTCTTCGGTATTCACCAATGAGAAGGAACTTAATGACGGTGAGGACAATATGAGTGAGGTTGATGTTCTGGAGCATGTTGATATTAAGGGAGAGGAGGTGTTGGAGTTGTTAAAATACATTAGGACGGTGAAGTCCCCAGGGCCTGACGGAATATTCCCCAGGCTGCTTCACGAGGCGAGGAACGAGATTGCTGAGCCTCTGGCTAGGATCTTTATGTCCTCGTTGTCCATGGGAATGGTATCAGAGGACTGGAGGGAGGCAAATGTTGTCCCCTTGTTCAAAAAAGGTAGTAGGGGTAGTCCAGGTAATTATAGACCAGTAAGCCTTACATCTGTGGTGGGAAAGCTGTTGGAAAAGATTCTTAGAGATAGGATCTATGGGCATTTAGAGAATCATGGTCTGATCAGGGACAGTCAGCATGGCTTTGTGAAGGGCAGATCGTGCCTAACAAGCCTGATAGAGTTCTTTGAGGAGGTGACCAGGTATATAGATGAGGGTAATGCAGTGTATGTGATCTACATGGATTTTAGTAAGGCATTTGACAAGCTTTGACACGGTAGGCTTATTCAGAAAGTCAGAAGACATGGGATCCAGGGAAGTTTGGCCAGGTGGATTCAGAATTGGCTTGCCTGTAGAAGGCAGAGGGTCGTGGTGGAGGGAGTACGTTCAGATTGGAGGGTTGTGACTAGTGGTGTCCCACAAGGATCTGTTCTGGGTCCTCTACTTTTCATGATTTTTATTAACGACCTGGATATGGGGGTAGAAGGGTGGGTTGGCAAGTTTGCAGACAACACAAAGGTTGGTGGTGTTGTAGATAGTGTAGAGGGTTGTGAAGATTGCAGAGAGACATTGATAGGATGCAGAAGTGGGCTGAGAAGTGGCAGATGGAGTTCAACCCTGAGAAGTGTGAGGTGGTACACTTTGGAAGGACAAATTCCAAGGCAGTGCACAAAGTAAATGACAGGATACTTGGTAGTGTGGAGGAGCAAAGGGATCTGGGGGTACATGTCCACAGATCCCTGAAAGTTGCCTCACTGGTAGATAGGGTAGTTAAGAAAGCTAGCTTTCATAAGTTAGCTGGGGTATTAGCTTTCATAAGTCGAGGGATAGAGTTTAAGAATCACGATGTAATGATGCTGCTCTATAAAACTCTGGTTAGGCCACACTTGGAGTACTGTGTCCAATTCTGGTCGCCTCACTATAGGAAGGATATGGAAGCATTGGAAAGGGTACAGAGGAGATTGACCAGGATGCTGCCTGGTTTAGAAAGTATGGATTATGATGAGAGATTAAGGGAACTAGGGCTTTACTCTTTGGAGAGAAGGAGGATGAGAGGAGACATGATAGAGGTGTACAAGATATTAAGAGGAATAGATAGAGTGGATAGCCAGCGCCTCTTCCCCAGGGCACCACTGCTCAGTAGAAGAGTATGTGGCTTTAGGGTAAGGGGAGGGAAGTTCAAGGAAGATATTAGAGGAAGGTTTTCTACTCAGAGAGTGGTTAGTGCATGGAATGCACTGCCTGAGTCAGTGGTAGAGGCAGATACACGAGTGAAGTTTAAGAGACTACCAGATATATGGAGGAATTTAAGGTGGGGGGGATTATATGGAGGGCAGGGTTTGAGGGTTGGCACAACATTGTGGGCTGAAGGGCCTGTAATGTGCTGTGCTATAATATGTTCTATTTCATCTTTTCCCTTCCTGTATCTTTTTTAGTTGTCTTTTGTTGGATTTTAAAAGCTTCCAAATCATCTAAATTTCCACTTACTTTTGCTACCTTATATGTTCTTTCCTTGGCTTTCATACAGTCCTTAACTTTCCTTGTCAGCCATACCCCTGCCATTTGAGCACTTGTTCTGTGGGACATGCCTTGTGAACTATTCCTACAAACTTCAGCCATCTCTGCTCTGCCGTCATCCCTGTCAGTATCCTCCTCCAATCCACCAGGGCAAGCTCCTCTCTCATGCCTCTGTAATTCCCTTTATTCCATGGTGATACTGATACACCTGACTTGTGCTTCTCCCTCTCAAATAGCAGTAGAATCCAATCATATCATGATCACTGCCTCCTAAGGGCTCCTTTCCATTAAGCTCCTCAATAAGATCTGGGTTATTACACCCAATCTAAGGCAGCCTTTCCCCTAGTAGGCTCAAAAAAGCCATCTTGTAGGCATTCAAGAAGTTCCCTCTCTTGCGATCTGACACCAACCTGATTTTCTCAAGTCCCCTTTACAATTGTAACATTACCCGTATTTCATGCTTTTTCCAGCTCCCTTCACAACCTCAACCCGACACCTCAACTACTATTTGGAGGCTTGTATATGGTTGCCAAAATGTTTTATTTTAACCCTTGCAGTTTCGTAACTCCACCCACAAAGATTCAACATTCTCTGACCTTATGTCACCTCTTTCTAAATATTTAATCTCATCTCTTACCAACAGAGCCTTCCTGCCTGTCCTATAAGCTTTGATGTTAAGCTCCTGACTATGGCCTTCCTTCAGCCACAACTCAGTGATGCCCACGTCATACCAACCAATCTCTAATTACGCTACAAGTTCGTCCACCTTATTCCGAATGCTATGTGCATTTAAATACAGCACTTACAGTCCTACGTTCTTTACCCTTTGAATTTTGCCTCTCTGGTACAATTTTGGGCCAAAATGTCGACTGAACTTTTTTCCATAGATGCTGCCTGGCCTGCTGAGATCCCCCAGAATTTTGTGTGTGTTGCTCGGATTTCCAGCATTTGCAGATTTTCTCTTGTTTGTAACTCTTTACTCATTCTTCATTCGTACCCAATCATTGGCTTGTCCTTCCTTGCATAGAGGGGCATCCTTTTAGAACAGAGATGAGGAGGAATGTCTTTCGCCACAGAGTGGTGAGTGAATCTGTGGAATTTGTTTCCTGTGGAGGCCAAGGCTTTATGTATACTTAAGGCAGAAATTGACAGATTCTTAAATGTTGAAAGGACTAAGGGTGAATGTAGAGAAGATGTTTCCTATGGTGGGTGTATCCAGAACTATAGGGTGCAGCCTCAAAATTGAGGGGCGACCCTTTAGAACAAAGGTAAGGAAGAATTTTTTTTAGCTAGAAAGAAGTAAATCTGTGGAATGATCTGCCACAGACAATGGTGGAGGCCAAGACCATCGATTTATTTAAGGTAGAATTTAATCGTTTCATGATTGGTCTAGCCATCAAAGGATATAGCGAGTAGACAGGTGTATGGGGTTGAGTTGGATCTGGAATCAGCCATGATGGAATGGTGGAGCAGACCCAATGGGCTGAATGGCCTAATTTTGCTCCATGTCTTATGATCTCGATTGGTCAGGGCATGAAGAGATGAGGGGAGAAGGCAACAGAACGGTGTTGAGAGGAAAATTGGATCAGCTCTGATGAAAATGGTGGAGCAGACTCAATGGGTCAAATGGCCTAATTCTGCTCCTATATTTTATAGTCTTATTAGGAGTTTGAGGAGATTTGGTATGTCATACAAATTTCTAATGACGGTCGATTAGATTTAGGATTAAGTCAACATCTAGGTCTAATGGACATCCAAGTCTAATCAATATCTATATTGCTTATTATAAATTACAGTTTTATATTATGTATTACACTGTACTGCTGCCACAAAACAACACATTTCACAATATTAAATATTGTGATATTAAATAGTGATATTTAATATAATAGTGATATTAAACCTGATTCTGTTTCCAGTGATTTGTATTTTTACATCAAACACTAGTGGTCATTGACTAATATTGTCAAGTGTGCTGTTGAACAGTACAGCAACTATCCATTACTCAAATAAACTGCAGTGAATGTCATTCATCTATTATGCTCCGTGGTTTGTTCATCCTGCAGCATGTGGGAAATCAGGGATACTTCCAGTGTCCCTGACGACTATGTGTGCAGGAAGTGTGTCCAGCTGCAACTTCTGGCAGATGGCACTGAGCGTCTGGAGCTGCAACTGGATTCATACTGGAGCATCCACGATGCTGAGAAAGTTGTGAATAGCATGTTCAGTGAGCTGGCCACACCACAGGTAAAGGCTACACAGGCAGAAAGGGAAGGGGTGGCCAATAGACAGTGTAGCAGTAGGCAGGTAGTGCAGGAGTCCCCTGAGGTCATCTCCCTCCTAAACAGATATACTGTTTTGGATACTGTTGGGGGAGATGTCTCATCAGGGGAAGGCAGCAGCAGCCGAGTTCATGGCACCATGGGTGGCTCTGCGGCACAGGAGGGAAGGAAAAGGAGTGGGAGAGCCATAGTGATAGGGGATTCGATTGTAAAAGGAATAGATAGGCGTTTCTGCGGCCGCAAACGAGACTCCAGGATGGTATGTTGTCTCCCTGGTGCAAGGGTCAAGGATGTCTCTGAGCGGCTGCAGGACATTCTGGAATGGGAGGGTGAACAGCCAGTGGTCATGGTGCACATAGATACCAACGATAGAGGTAAAAAATGGAATGAGGTCCTACAAGGTGAATTTAGGGAGTTAGGAGATAAACTAAAAAGTAGGACCACAAAGGTAATCATCTCTGGATTACTACCAGTGCCACATGCTAGTCAGAGTAGAAATAGGAGGATATTTCAGTTGAATACGTGGCTTGAAAAATGGTGCAAGGGGGAGGGATTCAAATTTCTGGGGCACTGGAACCAGTTCTGGGGGAGGTGGGACCAGTATAATTAGGACGCTTTGCACCTGGGTTGGACTGGAACCAATGTCCTAGGGGGAGCGTTTGCTACTGCTGTTCAGGAGGATTTAAACTAATGTGACAGGAGGATGGGAACAAGTGCAGAGAGACAGAGGAGTGTAAAATGAGGTTAGAAGCAAAACGTAGTAAGGTGAAAAGTAAAAGTGGCAGGCAGGCAAATCCAGGGCAAAAAGCAAAAAGGACCACTTTTCAACATAATTGTATAAGGGCTAAGAGTATTGTAAAAACAAGCCTGAATGCTTTGTGTGTCAATGTGAGGAGCATTCATAACAAGGTGGATGAATTGAATGTGCAGATAGTTATTAGTGAATATGATATAGTTGGGATCACAGGGACATGGCTCCAGGATGACCAAGGATGAAAGCTCAACATCCAGGGATATTCAATATTCAGGAGGGATAGACAGGAAAGAAAAGGAGGTGGGGTAGCATTGCTGGTTATAGAGGAGATTAACGCAATAGAAAGGAAGGACATTAGCCTGGAGGATGTGGAATCGATATGGGTAGAGCTGCATAACACTAAGGGGCAGAAAACGCTGGTGGGAGTTGTGTACATGCCACCTAACAGTAGTAGTGAGGTTGGGGATGGCATTAAACAGGAAATTAGAAATGTGTGCAATAAGGGAACAGCAGTTATAATTGGTGACTTCAATCTACATATAGATTGGTTGAACCAAATTGGTAAGGGTGCTGAGGAAGAGGATTTCTTGGAATGTATGCGGAATGGTTTTCTGAACCAACATGTCGAGGAACCAACTAGAGAGCAGGCCATTCTAGATTGGGTATTGAGCAATGAGGAAAGGTTAGTTAGCAATCTTGTCATGCGAGGCCCCTTGGATAAGAGTGACCATAATATGGTGGAATTCTTCATTAAGATGGAGAGTGACACAGTTAATTCAGAAACAAAGGTTCTGAACTTAAAGAAGGGTAACTTTGAAGGTATGAGACGTGAATTAGCTAAGATAGTCTGGCAAATGATACTTAAAGGGTTGACAGTGGATATGCAATGGCAAGCATTTAAAGATCGCATGGATGAACTACAACAATTGTTCATTCCAGTTTGGCAAAAGAATAAACCAGGGAAGGTAGTGCACCCGTAGCTGACAAGGGAAATTAGGGTTAGTATCAAGTCCAAAGAAGAAACATATAAATTAGCAAAAAAAAAGCAGCACACCTGAGGACTGGGAGAAATTCAGAGACCAGCAGAGGAGGACAAAGGGCTTAATTAGGAAAGGGAAAAAAGATTATGAGAGAAAGCTGGCAGGGAACATAAAACCTGACTGTAAAAGCTTTTATAGATCTGTGAAAGAAAAAGATTGGTCAAGACAAATGTAGGTCCTTTACAGTCAGAAACAGGTGAATTGATCATAGGGAACAAGGACGTGGCAGACCAATTGAATAACTACATTGGTTCCGTCTTCACTAAAGAGGACATAAATAAATGCGGAAATAGTAGAGAACTGAGGGTCTAGTGAGATGGAGGAACTAAGAGAAATGCATGTTAGTAGGGAAGTAGTGTTAGGTAAATTGAAGGGATTAAAGGCAGATAAATCCCCAGGGCCAGATGGTCTGCATCCCAGAGTGCTTAAGGAAGTAGCCCAAGAAATAGTGGATGCATTAGTGTTAATTTTTCAAAACTCCTTAGATTCTGGATTAGTTCCTGAGGATTGGAGGGTGGCTAATGTAACCCCACTTTTTAAAAAAGAAGGGAGAGAAAAACCGGGGAATTATAGATTGGTGAGTCGGCGGTGGGGAAAATGTTAAGAGTCGGTTATCAAAGACGTGATAACAGCACATTTGGAAAGCGGTGAAATCATTGGACAAAGTCATCATGGATTTGTGAAAGGAAAATCATGTCTGACGAATCTTATAGAATTTTTAGAAGATGTAATTAGGAGAGTGGATAGGGGAGAGTCAGTGGATGTGGTATATTTAGATTTTCAAAAGGCTTTTGACAAGGTCCCACACAGGAGATTAGTGTGCAAACTTAAAGCACACGGTATTGGGGGTACAGTATTGATGTGGATAGAGAATTAATTGGCAGACAGGAAGCAAAGAGTGGGAGTAAACGGGACCTTTTCAGAATGGCAGGCAGTGACTAGTGGGGTACCGCAAGGCTCAGTGTTGGGACTCCAGTTGTTTACAATATATATTAATGATTTAGACGAGGGAATTAAATGCAGCATCTCCAAGTTTGCGGATGACATGAAGCTGGGCGGCGGTGTTAGCTGTGAGGAGGATGCTAGGAGGATGCGGGTGACTTGGATAGGTTAGGTGAGTGGGCAAATTCATGGCAGATGCAATTTAATGTGGATAAATGTGAGGTTATCCACATTGGTTGCAAAAACAGGAAAACAGATTATTATCTGAACGGTGGCCGATTAAGAAAAGGGGCGATGCAATGAGACCGGGGTGTGATTGTACACCAGTCATTGAAGGTGGGCATGCAGGTACAGCAGGCGGTGAAAAAGGCAAATGGTATGTTGGCGTTCATAGCAAAAGGATTTGAGTACAGGAGCAGGGAGGTTCTACTGCAGTTGTACAAGGCCTTGGTGAGACCACACCTAGAATATTGTGTGCAGTTTTGGTCCCCTAATCTGAGGAAAGACATTCTTGCCATAGAGGGAGTACAGAGAAGGTTCACCAGATTGATTCCTGGGAATGGCAGGACTTTCATATGAAGAAAGACTGGATCGACTGGGCTTACACTCACTGGAATTTAGAAAATTGAGGGGGGATCTTATTGAAATGTATAAAATTCTAAAAGGATTGGACAGGCTAGATGCAGGAAGATTGTTTCTGATGTTGGTGAAGTCCAGAATGAGGGGTCACAGTTTAAGGATAAAGGGTAAGCCTTTTAGGACCGAGATGAGGAAAAACTTCTTCACACAGTGAGTGGTGAATCTGTGGGATCCTCTGCCACAGGAAACAGTTGAGGCCAGTTCATTGTCTATATTTAAGAGGAAGTTAGATATGGCCCTTGTGGCTAAAGGGAGCAGGGGGTATGGAGAAACAGCAGATACAGGGTTCTGAGTTGGATGATCAGCCATGATCATACTGAATGGCGGTGCAGGCTCAAAGGGCTGAATGACCTACTCCTGCACCAATTTTCTATGTTTCTATGCTATGTCTGTAATATTAGATTCAGAATGCCTGTGCTGAAAATATACCAATGTATCTGTAGGTCATCCAGAAGATAAATCTCCTCAATGTCTAAACTATTCTTTAGAATCATCTTCTCCCATTTCAATGCCTTGAATATCAAGGAACTTTAAATAAATAGAATGACCGTAGAGATACAATGTGGTATGAGCCATGTCACCCAGTAATCTCTAATTTAACACTAACTGAATCATAAGATAAGCTATGCTACCAGGGTCCTGTACCATGCAGTACAAGATTCTCTTACGGTTGAAAATGTCTGCACCGAAAATATATTTACGTGTGGTTGGTCATCCCAGAAAATAAATCTCTTCAATGTCTAAACCTCAAGGCCATAAGACAGGAACAGAATTCGGCCATTCGGCCTAACTAGTCTGCTCTGTCAGTTCATCATGACTGATCCATTTTCTTTTCAGCCCCAGTCTCCTGCCTTTTCCTCATAACCTTTCATGCCCTGATTAATCAAGAACCTATCAACCTCTGCCTTAATTACACCTAATGACCTGGACTCTCCAGTCTTGATGAAGTATACGTTGACTGTATACTGTTTGCCATAGATGCTGCCTGGTCTGTTGAGTTCATCCAGTGTGTTGAGCGGGTTGCTTCGCCTCCACAGCTATCTGTGGCAAAGAATTCTACAGATTCTATGGAGGGTGGAGATTAGGACGATGGCACCTAATGGCAACACCTTTGCCTGCATCTTTGGAAACGGCTCTATTTCTATCTTTAATATCTCTTTTTTTCACTTTTCAAGGTTCTTTTGAGGACCCTGACCTGGAGTTACACTCTGACTTCAACTCTGCGAAAATGAGACCCGCTCTCGGGGTCATCAACCAGCCGCTTTTTGATATGGCAAGGATGCAGCCTGGAAGACTAGCACGCCTTCAGGGTGCCAGATTTGCGTGGCTCTGGAAGCAGGCGGACTCGAGGTCAGTGCCACCACCTGATTGTTGGTGGGAGATGGAAGATCGAAAGCAGCGAGCTGGCTACTGGCTGTATGCCCAGAGACTCAAGTTCTTTGGGCACAGAGCTTGGAAAAAGTGACGCAACAGACTTCGAACGCTATAAATTGGAGAGTTGTTTGTTTTGTCTCCCCTCTCGCTATGAAACAGGGACACCTCTTTTTTCCTAATGAGGGAGAGATAGCCTATGGTATGTCGAATTACTGGGTGAACGAGCAGTCTTTGGGGTACTGCAAGTCTGTATTTTTATTGATGCTTTGCTCCACGCTTGAGTGTTCAATGGGGGTGCCGATGCTTTTTTGCTGGTGGGGGGCTTTGGGGTTCTAATATTTACCTGTCACTCATTCTTTGGGGTACTCTTCTGTTTTTGTGGATGTTTGCAAAGAAAAAGAACTTCAAAATGTAATTTGCATACATTTCACTGACATTAAATGTACCTATGAAACCTACTGAAGACTCACTCCCTTCTGGCTAAAAAACTTCCTCCTCATCTCTGTTCTAAGTGGATGTCCCTCTATTCTGAGGCTGTGTCCTCTGGTCCAATACTCCTCCCACCACAGGAAACATCCTTTCCAGATTCACTCTATCTCAGCCCTTCTGCACTCAATAGGTTTCAGTGAGATTCCAACCATTCTTCCAAATTCCAGCAAGTACAGCTCCTTGCATGTTAACCATTTCATTCCTGGAATCATTCTTGTGACCCCTTCCCGAATCCTCTCCAATGCTGGCACATTCTTTCTTCGGGCTATTCTGGCACATTGAGTCTGCTCTGCCATTCCATCAGGGCTGATTTATCATCACCCTCAACCCCATTCTCCCCCCTTGTTCCTGTACCCTTTAACAGCCTGAACCCAGCAACCTCTGCTCTACTGCCCCTCTGGCAGCATATACCCCACACCCACCACTCGCAAAGAAATGCACCATTTGTACCCTTCTTTCACCAAGCATCATTTCCACCTTGTTTAAAAGACTTAGGCAATGTTTGATTATCAAAAAATAAAAAGTATTTAAAATTACCAGCAGGCAAATGTCCAGTGGAAGATACACTTTGCGTCGTGTACTGTGATAGGGAGTTGCCCGGAGACATGTGACTATTCCCTGAGCTTTTCCAATGTGGCTCGCAGCATGATCAGCATGGAGATCCCTCACACCTGTCAGAGAGATCCATCTCAGTACATACACACCACAGGGAGATCCCTCACATCCAGAGAAAGAGATCGGGCCGGGCACTGGAGGTTAGAGACATGATATCTGAGAATTCGGTCTGGGGACCAGAAGTTAGAGATCGCATGTCTGAGCGTTCGGGTCGGGGTCTGGAAGTTGGAGACCCCAATGCCTGAGAGTTCAGGCCAAGCACCGGAGGTTGGAGACCCTAATGCCTGAGAGTTCGGGCCAGGGACCTGAGGTTGGCGACCAGATGTCTGGGAGTTCGGGTTGGGCTGGGGACCAGAGGTTGGAGACCTGATGTCTGAGAGTTCGGGCTGGGCTGGGGACCAGAAGTTGGAGGCCAGATGTCTGAGAGTTCGGGCCGGGGACTGGAGGTTGGAGACCTGATGCCTGAGCTCCTGAAGCAAAGAACCCGAGGTTGGATTGTCCTGGATTTGGATGTGGGTGTGATGACAGTGGAACGGGGGCTTGTTTTGCTGTTGTCGCGTCTTGTTGTTCTGCTGAACATTGTGGTCATGCTATGTTAGAACCAGAATGTGTGGTGACACTTAAGGGAAGCTCCCCCCAGTTCATCCTTGGGTTGCGCTGGCTGTTACATTTCATTGTATGTTTCGAGGTAGATGTGATAAATAGATCTGAACGTGTGGGTGCTCCAGCTTCCTCCCACATCCCAGAAATACACATGTTGTTATCGTTGGGTATGTTTTATATAGACACACAGCTAAGCACAATCAGGCTGCAAATAACTCTTCAAGTGTTTATGCAAAAACACTATAAATTTTACCTAGGAAATGGATTTCTTACAGAATAACAACTATTGAAATGCTTAAAGCATCCACACACAATGCAAAATGTGTAAAGCATATTCTTACCCAATACTTCCAAGAGGAGGTAGATGAACGACGACTGAGCATTCTCTGCATAGGATTCGAGCTCTTGGATATTCCTATATGCATTCTCATTCAAATTCTTCTCCTGAAACATACCATTTCCCAATAAGCTTAATAATGAAAATTCGCTAACACCAAGTACAAACAACTATTTTATCAATACAATACAGCATCACAAGCTCCACTGGTAGTATATATTTTGTCTGGTGGTGTTTAAGTTTGTGTGGAATTTAGAGCAAGAGCAATCTGCTGCAACAGCACAGCACTTTACTAATTATTTGATTTTCTTTGCTTATAGAACAGGCCCTTCGGCCCACAATGCTGTGCTGACCTTTTAGCCTACACTATGATCAATCAATACCTTCCCTCCAATGCAGCCCTTCATTTTTTTTTCTATCATCCATGTGCTTAATATGCCTATCTAAGAGTCCCTTAAATGCCCCTAATGTATCTGCCTCTAGCACAACTCCTGGCAGGGTATTCCACATACTTGTTACTCTCTACAAAAACTTACCTCTGACACCCCCCCCCCCCCTATATTTTCCTCCAATCACCTCAAAATTATGAGCCCTCATAGTAGCCATTACAGCCCTGGGAAAAAGTCTCTAGCAATCCACTCGATAGCTGTCTCTCATCTTGTATGTGTCAAAGTGGGGGAATAATCAGAAAGGATTGGAACAGAAGGAGATGACTTATACAAGCTCTCGTTACATACACGTGCAGTTCAACTCTTTGAGTGATAATGCAGAAAGTTTGAAGTTAATAACTCATCTCCTTCTACCTTAGGCCACGAACTTATCAATCACCCCTGCCGTCGACCACTTCTGGAGGTCCAAGACGCCAACTTCTACAAAGAAGGGATCCATATGCTCCACAACCTCTGGACTAAGTGTGTAACTGTAGGAGGGGACTATGTTGAAAAATAAATGTGCTAGGTTTTCTAAAATTGACTCCTTCTACCTTAGGCCACAAACTTACCAATCACTCCTTGTATGTCACAAAATTTGTTTTTTTGTGGGCTGCAGTACATTGCAATAAAGTCTATAAACTACTGTGAAAAATAAACACTTTTTATATATGTATAAAATATGTATTCTTCATTTATACCCATACACACTTCTAAATCAATTAAAGAAAGTGAAAAAGAGAGAGCAGACACTACTGAGATGGTGTTCATGGGTTCAATGTCCATTCAGAAATCTGATGGTGGTCAGGAAGAAGCTGTTCCTAAAACATTGTGTTTTCAGGCTCGTGTACCTCTTCCTTGATGACAGGAATGAGAAAAGGGCATGTCCTGGGTAATGGGGCTCTCAATAATGGATGCTGCCTTTCTTGAGGCATCACCTTTTGAAGATGTCCTCAATACTGGGGAGGCTGGTGCCCATGATCAAATATTGAGTGAGCATCTGTTTGTGCAGCAACTTTACAGAGACTAAAACCTGTGCCAAATATTTGCTGCAAGCCCCCGGCTAAAAGAATGGAGAATTTCACCTTCAAACTTGGGACTAACACAAGCAAGTGAACGAGTGTACATTCCATATTCCACCTTGCACTCCAAACAAACACCAAAGCTCATTATACATAAAAACGTATCTGTAGATCTGGGATGAGAGCATGAATGGATCTGTTCCCACTGTTTGCACTTACAGTGCATTCCAGTTAATTGGATCATCAGTTACTCAGGGCAGCTGCATATTTGGGACAACTCTTTTAAAAAAGCTAATCCATAAATAGCTGTGATTCCCTTTGTTTATTTGGGACACTGTAATTACTTAATTGGGACAGGAAACCGTTGTGACAGCTGAACGTTGGTGTCAGTTGTGTGCACCTGTGTAGCTGTTAGACACTACACGATGCTCAGAGAAAACAGCTTTAATTAGTCAGTTGTGTGTTTGTGTTCAAGGAGGAGTGATTTTTTAAAAAATAAAAAAAATCGCTGACAGTTAGCAAGAAATTAGCAGCAAGACAATTCAGAACCGTTTTGATCACTGCAGTTTCAAGCATTCAGGCTTGGAGATACCAGAAATGGTTGGGAGTGAAAATAAAACAATATCAGTATTTCAAGTTAAAAACTATGAAGAACCTGAAGGGATCTACAATCATCATAAATGTGCAATGAAAATGAAGATTTGAAGGACGCAATCGTTGAAAGCATTGTATGAAGTCAGTCCACTTTCTGCACCAGGTGCCTGTGCTGATTTTGTTCATTTAAATCAATCAAAAGAACATGGCAGTGAGGAATTGGGGATATAAAAAAAATAGTTTTGAACCTATGTAACCTCTGGCTATAAGAATATTTGGGACTGAATAGGCATTTTTGAACTGAAGTAAACTCTGTTTTCAGCAGTTAGCTAAGACAGGCTCATTACCAGTTCTCCTCAGCTGGCAGAGAGACATTGAGTTTGATAACATTGTACATTGTATCCTCATTTGAGTAGGGGAAGGGGTGTATGGGGTGTCAGGGAGGGGTAGCGCCTCTGGTGGGGGAACATGTTGAATCCTTTTCAGGCAGTGTGTCCACCTTTAGTCCCCACCTGGCACTCAGCTCTCACCTGTGACTCCCTGTAGCTGTTTGCATGCGACAGTGGCCACACCCCAGGCAACAGCTTCGACAAACCAATTAAACCAGGTGAGGGTAGCAGACGGGTCTCAAACCCTCGGTGAGATAGGGAGTTGTCTATCCCAGCATGTGAAGATAGACTCTGGCAGATTGAGCAGACGAGATCAATGGAAGGTCCAATGGTCAAGAAGGCGGTCTTGTAAGCGTCGTGGAATACGTAGAGCACGATAAACCACAGAAGACATCCTGGTCATCCACTGCGCCTAGGCCCATCTCCAGCTGTCTCGACTCTTGTCTTGCCACTGGATCCAGATGGGAATTGGGAAGAGAGAGTGAGACTGACGCTGCGCAACTCTCCCTCACTTAAATCCAAATCAAGTGCTCGTCTCAACACCATCAAATGGAGTCAAAGTCTTCATCGATGACAATGGACGAACCATTTTAGGGGAAGGAGGACTCACCAATAATGACTGGACAGCACATCCATCTGTAATTAAGCCTTGATGTAGAAGACTCTCTTATCTGTAACAAAGTTTCGCACCAACAGACTTGGTAGGCATACCAGTTCAAATGGCATCTTGCAACAGTAATGGGGCTTACTATATATAAGCATATGGCTATAACCGGAGAGAGGGGACCCACTTGTCAGATGGTGGCAGTACTTACGTGCCTTCCCTCTGACAACTGGGTCTCAAATTCCTGCAGGAGGGTGCACAATAAACTGTGGTAACTATAAGAAGCTGGTCTCCCAAGTTTTATTCAGATTTGACTTTAAGAGCAGTGTACATTGGATTAATTCCTCCATCAATAACTATTTGCTGCACGGTTTTATACTACTGCAGCAGTATTGGTAATACTCTAAATTGTTTTGTATTTCATTTAAATGTGTAACTTGTACTCAGTTAAATGGTAGTTTGTCTTTTTTATACTTTTTAAACTATTTCCATGAAATTTTAGCTAATTAGGGCAGCCTCTTAATTGGGCCAAAATGTAGTGGTCCTCATATGTCCCAATTAACCGGAATCAATTGTACTTCCACATCGTTCTTAGTACATACAAATTTCATCTTACACCTTTATTCTAGTAATAGTCACAGTAAACAGATTGCCAAGAAAGACAATGTAGTTGAAATAGGAGAGCTGTGAAAACAGACCGTTTCCACTCAGAAGGTGGTGCGAGTGTGGAACAAGCTGCTGGTGGAAGTGGTGAACAAGGTTCAATTGGAAACATTGGGATAGATACATGGATGGGGGGGCATGGAAGGTTATGGTCTTGGTGAAGGTAGATGGGACTAGACCGAAGATCAGATCAGCTTTGACTGGTTGGGCTGATGTGTTGTAGTACTTTGTCTCTTAACAATGGCCTCAATGTCCACTGTTGAGTTAAAAGAACAATTCTATAGCCACACAACATTCAGGAACAGTTATTACCCCTGAAACATCAGGCTCTTGAACCAAAGGGGATAATTTCACTCAACTTCACTTGCTCCATCACTGAACTGTACCCACAACTCAAGAACTAACTTTTAAGAACTCCGTCTCAAATCAAATCAGGTTTAATTCTCATTCAGACCAGACATGGATACAGTCGAACAAGGCTGCTTTCCTCTGGGGCCTAGGTACATAACATACATTCAAAATAGTGAGAGAAATAATACCCTCATGCAAGAACATGTATAGTCTAAGTCCATGAGCGGCATGCAAATTAATGGTACAGCTCCCAGCAATCCAGCCTGTCATTGCACTGGCTGAACACTGGAGGGCAGTGGTGACGGGAGAGGCCAAGAGCCAAGACATCATTTCTATAAGCAGAACCAAAAAGAGGCAGGCAGAGCTAAAAATGTGTATAATGTCTAATTTTCATTTTTCTGCCAATTTTATTAGATGCCTTTGTTTCTGCAGTCTATTATTTCCCACAATAAAAAACAAGAAAAAATTTGACACCTTTAGCCAAATTTGAAATTTCACCTTCCAACATGTTATTGTACATAATACAATAAACTGAAAATTTCCTAGCCACGCTATCAGTAAAATGCGTTAAACATGCACTGTTCCATAACTGATTAAAATAGATGTGTTTGGTGTCAGCTGGGTCTTAATGCCTCTCCTCACTAGATTGGAAAGACTGAGGTACTCCATCTGGTGGCAGAGCAGAATCTGGGACAAAGTACAAATGTTAAGAAAGGGACACCTTTCAAGATTGTTTAACGTCATTTCAAATAAACAAATATAAAGGAGAAAAAAAAATTGTTATTCCAGACCTAAGACAGCACAAAACCAAAATAATAACATAATAAATATAAATATATAAGGTAGCAAGATTGCTCATATCCATAAGATTGATTGCATGTCCATTAAGTGATGCTAGACACAGGAGTGTCTGTACGTAAGGTGACTCTGAGAGGAAATTATCAAGTAGTGGTGGTTGGGGGTCAGTTAAAGAACTCTTGATCTTTAACTGTTCACTATCAGAATGTTGGGGTTACTTGGCTGCAAGATAATTAAGAAAACTTACCCGTTCGTCGATAATTCTTAGAAACCATCGCTTGGTCAGCTTGTGTTTTCTTACTGCCTAGCAATGCAAAAAACAGATTACATTATAAATGAGCAAAAGCAGAATTATTTCCTTTTCATAAGCAACAGAGATAACCATTTGACCATTTGCAAAGCATCGTAAGTAGAATATTTCACTTATGTAAGACATCAGCCTCTGCAAAACATTAATACGAAGAGAAAAATCCTGCTCTATTTTTGTTGTGTTATCAACTAAATCCACATTAAGTGTGTCACATTGAAATAATAGTTTACTCACGAATTACAAGAGACTTTTACTTGTGTACAGCACTCAGATATGCTGTCAATGCCAGTATATACTGTCCATCTTTTACCACCCCTGAATCGAGGAGGAGGATTGGAGGTAACACATTTGGTGGATCTGGAGTCAAGTTGAGCCAGACCAGGGAAGCAAAGAGACAGATCTCCTTCCTCAAAGGACATAAGTGAATTGCAAAAACTAGAATCTGTCTTTCAGAAGACATTTAGCAGAATTTTAGCAAACATTATTAGCAAAAAATTGAACATCATGGGACTGAATGCAATTTAGTGATGTCACTAAAAAAGTGGTCATGTGGCAAAAGGAAACTGAAATATTAAATATTCAAATTGGTAGCAAATGAATACAGTGAGGATTTATGCTGGAAATTACAATACTATTTAAAGCAGAGGTCGATACATTCTTGATTTGTAAAAGCGACAAAGGTTATGGGGAGAGGGCAGGAGAATGGGGTTAAGAGAGGTAATAAATGATGAAATGGTAGAGAAGATTTGATGGGCCAAATGGCCTGTTTCTTCTCTGTCTTAAAATCTAACTGCATTTAAATAACTCTGATAATCAGAGAAACAAAATAATTGAAGATACTTAATGAATACTTTACTTCAGTATTCACTATGGAAAAGGATCTTGGTGATTGTAGTGATGACTTGCAACACACTGAAAACGTTGAGCATGTAGATATTAAGAAAGTGGATGTGCTGGAGCTTTTGGAAAGCATCAAGTTGGATAAGTCGCCGGGACTAGATGAGATGTACCCCGGGCTACTGTGGGAGGCGAGGGAGGAGATTGCTGAGCCTCTGGCGATGATCTTTGCATCATCAATGGGGATGAGAGAGGTTCCAAAGGATTGGAGGGTTGTGGATATTGTACCCTTATTCAAGAAAGGGAGTAGAGATAGCCCAGGAAATTATAGACCAATGAGTCTCACCTCAGTGGTTGGTAAGTTGATGGAGAAGATCCTGAGAGGCAGAATTTATGAACATTTGGAGAGGTATAATACGATTAGGAATAGTCAGCATGGCTTTGTCAAGGGCAGGTCATGCCTTACGAGCCTGATTGAATTTTTTGAGGATGTGTCTAATCACATTGATGAAGGAAGAGCAGTAGATGTAGTGTATATGGATTTCAGCAAGGCATTTGATAAGGTACCCCATGCAAGGCTTATTGAGAAAGTAAGGAGGCATGGGAGGATCAGAGGGATCTTGGGGTCCGAATCCAGAGGACGCTCAAAGCAGCTGCCCAGGTTGACTCTGTGGTTGAGAAGGCATACGGTGCTTAGGCCTTCATCAATTGTGGAATTGAATTTAGGAGCTGAGAGGTAATGTTGCAGCTATATAGGACCCTGGTCAGACCCCACTTGAAGTACTATGCTCAGTTCTGGTCGCCTCACTATGGGAAGGATGTGGAAGCCATAGAAAGGGTGCAGAGGAGATTTACAAGGATGTTGCCCGGATTGGGGAGCATGCCTTATGAGAATAGGTTGAATAGGCCTTTTCTCCTTGGAATGATGGAGGATGAGAGGTGAGCTGATAAAGGTGTATAAGATGACGAGAGGCATTGATCGTGTG
Source organism: Hypanus sabinus (assembly GCF_030144855.1). Taxonomy (NCBI): domain Eukaryota; kingdom Metazoa; phylum Chordata; class Chondrichthyes; order Myliobatiformes; family Dasyatidae; genus Hypanus; species Hypanus sabinus. The sequence goes on along the minus strand of NC_082706.1, from coordinate 210,109,635 downwards.
GTTAGTCAGAGGCTTTTTCCCAGGGCCACAAGAGGACACAGGTTTAAGATGCTGGGGAGTAGGTACAGAGGAGATGTCAGGGGTAAGTTTTTTTACTCAGAGAGTGGTGAGTGCATGAAATGGGCTGCTGGCAATGGTGGTGGAGGCAGATACGATAGGGTCTTTTAAGAGACTTTTAGATTCAAATAACTTTTATAAAATATTCTTTATTTCTATCATAATCTTAATGTTTTTCTTTAAATACATTAAAAATTAAAATCTCCCAATTTTTGACCATGTGCAAAATATGTCAGCCATGACTGACCCCAAATAAGAAAAAAAAAGTTCAAAGCAAATTTATTACCCAGAGATTCATCTTCTTGCAGGCAATTACAGGAAAATGAAATACAATATAATTTATTAAAAATATATACATAAACAAAGACCAACAAGCAACCAGTGTGCAAAAGATAAATAGTGCAACTGAAAAACTAAATAAATAATACTGAAAATCCAAGTTGCGGAGTCCTTGACAGTGAATCCATACGTTGTTGTTCAGTGTTAAGGTGAATGAAATTATCCGCACTGGTTCAGAAGCCTGATGACATTTATGAGCAAAATTTTGATGGACACATCTTGTATTTTAAAATCACAGAATTTCAGAACTCCACCATGGACTATCCCAACCTTAGCTGTGAAAGGAGGAGGGTCAGACATGGGGCTAGCAAACCTCATCCTGTAAAAACCCAGAGCTACAGAAACACTTACTAAAAAACCTATATAGAACAGATTCAATTAAAAACTGATTTACCTTCCACAGTTCTATAGCAATAGGTTGACGGGGAGGATTATTGCTATAGACATCTTCAATTAGTTGCCTCCAAAACTGTATCCTCATTAGACCCAGTGTTTTCTGGGATACAACATCTTGCACCTTAAAGAAATCCAAGAAACAAGGTATCAGGTATGGTCGTGTTGTATAAGGAGAAGCTTTCAAGTAATTACCTTCTTGCTTCATATTGATCATATTGGCAAAATGCTACACATTAAAGAGAGTCAAAATCAAGCAAGGTCAAGTATTCATAGCAAATCAGTGTATTAAGTACAGGAGATGGGATGTCATGTTGAAGTTGTATAAGATGCTGGTGAGGCCTCATTTGGAGTATTGTGTGCAATTCTTTTTACCTACCCACAGGAAAGACATCAGTGAGATTGAAAGAGTGCAGTGGAAATTTTGAAATATTGCCAGGACTTGAGGACGTGAGCTATAGGGAAAGTTTGAATAGGTTAGGACTTTATTCCATGGAGCACGGTAGACTGAGAGGAGAATTGATAGAGGTTTACAAAATTATGATAGGTATAGATAGAGGAAATGCAAGCAGCTTTTTCCATTGAGATTGGGTGGGACTAGATCATGGGTCAAGAGTGAAAGAGGAAATATTTATGGGAACTTTTCCCACTGAGTGATGAACTGCCAGCACAAGTTCAACATTCACAGTTTTGACAAACAAGCTTCTACAAGTACAGTGTGGTTTCAGCACAGTCGCTTCTGTGGTTCCGCATTAGAGAATGGGCTCTTGTGTGGGGAAAGTACAAGGCAAATTTATTATCAAAGGACATACATGTCACCATACACAACCGACATTCATTTTCCTGCAGGCAGACACAGTAAATCCATGAAACAATAGAACCAATGAAAGACTGCATCCAACAAGATGGACAAACAACCAATGTGCACAGGACAGCAAACTGCACAAATACAAAAGAAAAAAAATAATAAATACATCAGCAATAGAGAACATGAGATGAAAAGGTTGTGGGAAGTTCAGTGAAATTATCCCCTCTGGTTCAGGAGCCTGGTGGCTGAAGGGTAATAACGGTTCCTGAACCTGGTACTGTGGCTCCTGTACCTTCTCCATTTCTCACCAATCTAAGCATCTTCCTGATTGAAATCAGTGACGATGAGGACAGCAGGCAAGTGGGTTTTTGCCTTTGACTAGTCCCTTCCTCTTGCTCTCTGCTCCTGGAGGAAAATGCCTACATTTGATTGGTCTCTCTCTCTCTCTCTCTCTCTCTCACACTCTCGACACTGCCGGAGGATGGTCTTGGGTCTTGGGCAGGGTATAATCATCACAGTTTGCAGAGTGGGCTCTGTAGTTCACATTGTGTTTCTGGTTGCTTTCTTGTTGCTATTTTAAGACTAAAAGATATAGGAGCAGAAGTAGGCCATTCGGCCCAAGTCTGCTCTGCCATTCAATCATGGCTGATCCAACTCTTCTGGTCATCCCCACTCCCATCTTCATCCCATACCCTTTGATGTCCTGGCTAATCAAGAACATATCTATCTCTGCCTTAAATATACCCAATGACTTGACCTCCACAGCTGCTTGTGGCAACAAATTCCACAGATTTATCACCCTCTGACTAAAGGAATTTCTCTGCATCTCTGTTCTAAATGGACATCCTTCAATCCTGAAGACATGCCCTCTTGTCCCAGACTCCCCTACCATAGGAAATAACTTTGCCATATCTAATCTGTTCAGGCCTTTTAACATCCAGAATGATGTTAACATCAGGAGAATCCTCATTCTCCTGAACTCCAGGGAATACAGCCCAAAAGCTGCCAGACGTTCCTCATACGGTAACCCTCTCATTCCTGGAATCATTCTCGTGATTCTTCTCTGAACCCTCTCCAATGTCAGTATACCCTTACTAAAATAAGGAGCACAAAACTGCACGCAATACTCCAAGTGTGTTCTCATGGGTGCCTTATAGTTTCAACATCACATCCCTGCTCCTATATTCTATACTTCTAGAAATGAATGCTAACATTGCATTCGCCTTCTTCACCACTGACTCAATCTGGAGGTTAACCTTTAGGGTATCCTGCACAAGGACTCCCAAGTCCCTTTGCATCTCTGTATTTTGAATTCTCTCCCTATCTAAATAATCTGCCTGTTTACTTCTTCCACCAAAGTGCATGACCATACACTTTCTGACATTGTATTTCATTTGCCACTTCTTTGCTAATTCCCCTAAACTATCCAAGTCTCTCTGTAGGCTCTCTGTTTCTTCAACATTACCCACTCCTTCACCTATCTTTATATCATTGGCAAATTTACCCACAAATCCATTAATCCCATAGTCCAAATCATTGACATACATCGTAAAAAGCAGTTGTCCCAACACTGACCCCTGTGGAACTCCACTGGTAACCAGCAGTCAGCCAGAATAGGATCCCTTTATTCCCACTCTCTGTTTTCTGCCGATCAAACAATGCTCCACCCATGCTAGTAAATGCCCTGTAATTCCATGGACTCTTACCTTGCTAAGCAGCCTCATGTGTAGCACCTTGTCAAAGGCCTTCTGAAAATCCAAGTACACCACATCTACTATATTTCCTTTGTCTACCCTGCTTGTAATTTCCTCAAAAAAATTGCAGTAGGTTTGTCAGGCAGGATTTTCCTTTCAGGAAACCATGTTGGCTTTGGCCTATCTTGACATATCCCTCCAGGTATTCCATAATCCCATCCCTCACTATCAATTCCAACAACTTCCCAACCACTGATGTCAGGCTAGCATGTCTACAGTTTCCTTTCTTAAATAGCGGAGTAACATTTGCAATTTTCCAGTCATCCGGTACAATGCCAGAATCTATCAATTCTTGAAAGATCATTGTTAATGCCTCCAGCTACTTCCTTCAGAACCTGAGGGTGCATTCTATCAGGTCCAGGTTTATCAATCCTCAGACTATTAAGCTTCCTGAGCACCTTCTCCGTCATAATTTTCACTGCACAAACTTCATTTCCCTGACACTCTTGAATGTCCGGTATACTGCAGATGTCTTCCACTGTGAAGACTGATGCAAAATGTGCATTCAGTTCCTCTGCCATCTCTGCGTCTCTCTTTACAATATCTCCAGTGTCATTTTGTATGACTTTCATCAAGGCAGACTAGTTAACAAACAGTGCGCCACTAGATTGAACTGAACTGAGTATTTCTGGACTGTTTTGATTACTTTGTGGTTTGATGTTCTATATGCTGTGTTTTTTTGCTCATTTTTGCCATTTGTGTGATTAGTTCATCTTTTTGTGCATTCAGGGTTTGACTTTTTTTTCTCTGAATGGATTCCGTGGTTTGATTCGTGGCTACTATGGAAAGATGACTTTCAGTGTTGTATACTGCATACATACTTCTTTAATAAATGTAGTTTGGATCTTCCTGATGGCAGCAACAACAGAGCATGGCCTGGGTGGTGGGGTCCTCAATGATTGACACCACCTGACTACAACAGCGCTCATGTGGATGTGCTCATTATTGGGGAGGACTGTACCCATGATGGACTGGGCCATATCCACTAGTTTTTGTAGGATTTTCCGTTCAAAGGCATTGGTGTTTCCACATCAGGCTGTGATGCAACCAGTCAATGTACTCTCAACCACACATCTATAGAGGTTTGTGAAAGCTTTAGATGTCATCCCAAATATTCACAAAAATTCTAAGGATGTAGAGGCACTGCTGTGCTTTCTTCGTAATGGCAACGTTGCAGTGGGCCCACGACAGGTCCTCTGAAATGATAACACTGAGGAATTTAAAGTTGCTGAACCTCTCCACCTCTCACTTCCCCAATACAGACTGCTCACAGACAACCAGCTCCAAGCTTGCTGACGTTGAGTAAGAGGTCGTTGTATTGACACCACTCAGCCAGATTCTCAGCTGATTCATCACCACCTTTGATTCAGCCTGTGACAGTGGTGTCATCAGTAAACGTGAATATGGCATTGGCGCTGTGCTTAGCCACACAGTCATAAGTGTAAAGTGAGTAGAGCAAGGGGTGAAGCACACAGCCCTGTGGTGCATCTGTGCTGATAGGGATTGTGGTGGAGATGTTTTTGCCAATCTGAACTTACTGGGGTCTGCAAGTGAGGAAATCCAGGATCCAGTTTCACAAGGAGGTATTGAGGCCAAGGTCTAGGAGTTTATTGATAGGTTTTGAGGGGATGCCAGCATTGAATGCTGAGCTGTGGTTGATAAAGAGCATCGTGATGTATGTCTCTTCACTGTTAAGATGTTCTAGGGTTGAGTGAAGAGCCAATGAGATGGCACCTGCTGTGTTCTGCTGCTCCGGTAGGGAAAACAAACAGATGCAAATCCAAGTGCTGAATGCAAATACAACTTCAATATTTAAGCAACACACACAAAGAGCTGGTAGAACACAGCAGGACCTTTAGAGAATAAGAATAAGAGGTCAGTTATTTAAAACAGAGTTGAGGAAGAGCTTCTTCTCCCAGAGAGTTGTGGAGGTGTGCAATGCACTGCCTCAGAAGACGGTGGAGGCCAATTCTCTGGATGCTTTCAAGAAGGAGCTGGATAGATATCTGATGGATAGGGGAATCAAGGGATATGGGGACAAGGCAGGGACTGGGTATTGATAGTGAATGATCAGCCATGATCTCAGAATGGCGGTGCAGACTCGAGGGGCCGAATGGTCTACTTCTGCACCTATTGTCTATTGTCTATTGACCTGGCAGCGTCTACGGAAAAAAGTACAGTCAATGTTTTGAGCTGGACCACCCAACTGTCTCGGTCTGAAATGTCGACTGTACTTTTTTCTATAGGTGCTGCCTGATCTGCTGAGTTCTCCAGCAATTTGTGTGTGTTGCACAGAGCTTCTTTCACTGGCCACCATTTTAGCTGAACTTGTAAGAAGAACTTCCTTATTGAAGTTCTTTTCTTTCAGTTAGTCCTGACGAAGAGTCTCAGCCCGAAACGTTGACTGTACTTCTTCCTATAGATGCCGCCTGGTCTGCTGTGTTCCACCAGCATTTTGTGTGTATTGCTTGAATTTCCAGCATCTGCAGATTTCTTCGTGTTTGCATTCAATATTTAAGAGAAGTTTGGATAAATAAATGGATAGAAGGAGTATGGATGCTACTTTTCACACTGTTTGTCAATGATTTAGATAACGGAATTGACAGCTTTGTGGCAAAGTTTACAGGTGATACGAAGATAGGTGGAGGGGTAGGTAGTGCTGAGGAAGCAATGTGACTACAGCAGGACTTAGACAGATTGGAAGAATGGTCAAAAAGTGGCAGATGGAATACAGTGTTGGGAAATATATGATAATGCATTTTGGTAAAAGGAACAATAGTGTGTACTGTTATCTAAATGGGGAGAAGCTTCAAACATCAGAGGTGCAGAGGGTCTTAGGACTCCCAGAAGGTTAACTTACAGGTTGAGTCTGCGGTAAAGAAGGCAAATGTAATGTTGCCATTTATTTGAAGGGAAATAGAATACAAAAGCAAGGAGATAATGCTGAGCCTTTATAAGATGCTAGTCTAGCCATATTTGGAGTATTGTCTACAGTTTTGGGCCCCGTATCTCAAAAAGTATGTGTTGCTATTGGAAAGAGTCCAGAGGAGGATCACAGGATGATTCTGGGAATGGGAAGCGTTTGGCAGCTTTGGGCCTGTACTCACTGGAATTTAGAAGAATGCGGGGGGATCTCATTGAAACCTACCAAATGTTAAAAGCACTAGATAAGGCAGATGTGGAGAGGTTATTTCCTATGGTGGGGGAATCCAGAACTAGATTGCACTGCCTCAAAAGTGAGGGACAACCTTTTAGAACAGAGGTAAGGAGGATTTTGTTTTAGCCAGAGAGCAGTAAATCTATGGAATGCTCTGCCACAGACTGTGATGGAGGCCAAATCTGTTGGTATGTTTAAACCAGAAGTTGATTGTTTCCTGATCGGTCAGTGCAGCAAGAAGGCAGTTGAGTGGGATCCTGGATCAGCCATGACGGAATCGCAGAGCAGACTTGATGGGCTGAATGGTCTAATTCTGCTCCTATTTCTATGGTCTTAAGAGCCTATTTCTGTGGTATAGTGCTAGATAACTCTGGTGGAGGTTTAAATTAGAACTTTTGAGATGAAAAGGAGGTAAATGAATAAGAAAATAAGCAGATTCACTGGGATCAAAGGAGATATTCCAGGTGGGGTTTTGGGGTCTTCCAATACAACGTAACAACTTTAGCATTTTAGGCATCAGATAAAGCACGCTTTGTAGTTCCCAAATATGTCTCCAAATTACCACAATGGCAACCACACAGAACAGAAACCAAATGCCCAACAAAACACATCATAAAAGTCTTAATAATGATCACTGTTAGATCACCAACCAATAATGTCACATGGAATTCAACAATGAATTCAAAATAAGAATTTGAAACAACTTTTCTCTTTAGAACCAAGATCATGTACACTTAAATAAATTCTTCTTAATTCCTAATTTTGTTTTAAAAAAGGAAAAGTCATCCCTCTGCTGTATAAAATTATCCCACCATTGTAGTCAATTGGGACACAGCAAACTTTTGCAAACCACATTGTGAAAGTGGAGGCGGATACGACAGGGTCTTTTAACAGACTCCTGGACAGGTATACAGAGCTCAGAAAAATAGAGGGCTAAGTGTAACCCTAGGTAATTTCTAAGGTAAGGACATGTTCAGCACAGCCTTGTGGGCCAAAGGGCCTGTATTGTGCTCTAGGTTTTCTATGTTTCTATAACTCCTTACAGACAGTGGCGGGATTGACTAACTGCTACATTACCATGCCACTTGAAAACATTACAAGAAAATGTGAAATTATTGTTGCTAAAGTTTTTGTCAATATTCACCATTAACTTCTAAAAGCATGGTCAAATGTTGCTTTCCATTTGCTGTAACCAACAAAAGCACATTAATCACTTTACTGAAAATGTACTGACTGCCAGACTGGCTTTACTTCACACGGCCAGGAGGTCTAAGCTGCCATTTATCTCTAGTCATAACTCAAATATTGCTGCTACAGTGAAACATTACAGAGAGGCCATTACATTAGCAGTGAAACATTACGTAATGGACAGGAGACAATAGCATTTATGAAAAACAATACATAAACAAAGACCAACAACTGATGTGCAAAAGAAAACAAGTTGGACAAATAATAAATAATACTGAGAATATCAGTTATACAGTACTCGAAGATGAGTCCACAGATTGTGGAATCAGTTCAGTGTTGAGCTGAGTGAAGTTATCCACACAGGTTCATGAGTCTGATGGTTGAAGGATAATAACTGCTCCTGAACCTGGTGGTGTGAGACTGGCAGTAGCGAGAAGACAGCATGGCTTGGATGCATAGTCCTTGCTGCTTTCTTTTGACAGCACTCCTTGCAGATGTGCTCAGTGGTGGGGAGGGCTTTGCCTGTGATGGACTGGGCTCCATCCACAATTTTCAGTTCTATTCCTGCACCTTGCTATGTCATGGCCTGGTATGGAAACACCAGTCAGGATACTCTACACTACGCATCTAAAGAAGTTTGCCAAAGTTTTGGTGACATGTTAAATCTATGCAAACTTCTAAGTAAAAAATTCAAGCTTACTTGCCTGAAGGAAGAACTTTCCAGTCACAAAATAACTCCACTCAGAATGGAGAATTGTTGGTGGTTGTCCACTGTATCAGACAATGACAGGGAACCTGTGCAGGAGAGTTTCTAAAGTGGAAAAGCCATTACACTGGGCCAGTCCCACTCTCTCAACCTCAGAAGTCCGGATCCTTCCTTGAAGAAATCATCAAGACCTTCTACTGAGGCACCACTGAGAGCATCCTGACTGGCTGTATCACAACCTGGTACAGGAAATGCACCAACCTTGATCGCCGGGCACTGAAGAGAGTGGTACAAAGAGCCCAGCACACCTGTGAATGTGAACTTCCCTCCACTGAGGACATTTACAGCAGCGTGTGCAGAAAGGAGGTCCGGAAGATCATTGGGGGCACCAGTCACCCCACCCATAAAATGCTTCAGCTGCTTCCGTCTAGCAAATGCTATTGCAGCATTAAAGCCAGGACCAACAGGCTACAGGACAGCTTCTTTCTACAAGCCATTAGACTAATAAATTCACGTCTGTTCATTGTAATGGAGTCATAACGCAAAAAAATTTACACCCTCACTTTGTGAGATGGATGTACAATTTAAATCAATTCATTCTTTCAAATTTATTCAGTGATACAAACAAGCGTCACTAAACTGGGGTCTCTCTTGGTTGCAGTGGATGACCATGACTAATTCTGTGCCTTGTCATGCCCACAGTGTTGCGGAACTGCCTTCCTGGCCGTTGGATCTTACTGCAGATCTCTTCTGCATACTCTGCCAGAGCTGACTTTGCAAGGTAGGTCAGGCGTGTTCCTACCTTACAGGGGTATGAGGTCCACTGGCTTCCCACACCTGGTTTAACCTGCTTGTTAAAGTGGTGTACCATGGTGTGGCCACTGTTGCATGCAGTGACATGGAGTCACAGATGATAGCTGAGGGTTTGGTGGGGAGCTCTGGTGAAGATTCCAGGACCGTTCCCTCAGCTTTGGAATGAAGAATTGGCAATTTAATTAAAAACACATTGGAGTATCTGTGCAGAGTACTTGCCTGAGCCAGCTCCACATTGAATGCTCTCAGTGCAAAAACCGAGCAGCGAAGTTCTGAAGGAAGCAGCAGAGAGGTCAGAAAACCTTCATAGTCCCGACTTCTGTGAGGAAAACAATGATTCAACCATTACAAAAATAAACAACGTCAACAAAAAGTGAACAGTGTGTGTAATCAAAATATAAAATAAGAGCACCATACATAGGAGCAGAATCGGGCCATTCAGCCCATCGGAATTGCTGTCATTCCATCATGCTAATTTATTGTCCCTCTCAACTCCATCCTCCTGCCTTCTCCCCGTAATCTTTGCCGGCTTGACTAATCAAGAACCTGTCAACCTCCTCTTTAACATATTAACGTATCTAATGACTCGACCTCCACAGCCGTCTGTTGCAATGAATTCCATAGATTCATCACTACTGTTCTAAATGGACGTCTCCCGGTCCCCAGTGCATCGAGGCCTTGGTGTTCGGGCGGTTTGCGCAGCTCCCACCTCCATCCCGGTGCCGGAACGGGCCGCTTACCGGACAACCTGCGCGCAGTAGTGCTCGTGATGCGCGGGGGCGGCGGCCCCGCTGTCGGTCGCGCGCACCCGCCTGGCCTCGCGACCCCAGCGGCCCGTCAGCAGCAACGACCGTCCGAGAGCGCGCACCGCGCGGGACTCCATGGCGGAACGTGCCTCTGTCCCTTCCGGGGAGCAACGCACGCCGCTGACCAAACGTTCCGCCCAGACACGGCAATCCAGGGCAACACTCACAGAATGCCGGGGGGACTCAGCAGGTCAGGCAGCTTCAGCACATTTTATCCGCCCGGAAAGGAAAAGCCGAGACACAGGGTTGGTGCCGTGGGGAAGTAAGGAATTACCGCCATTTCAGGATGGTGTTTAACAAAAACATTAAGTGACAAGACAACTGAGAAGTAGCTGTCGGCGGTCCTCGAATGGATTGACAGCCGGGCTGACTTCACCTGATCAGATGGGCGGGCGGGTGCTGGTGGCACGTGACCGACCGATGGGCGTGGTGGAGGAGTGGGCGGGGCTCCGGCGTCATGTGATCGGCGAGTGGGCGGGGCTCCTGCGTCATGTGATCGGCGAGTGGGCGGGGCTCCTGCGTCGTGTGATCGGAGAGTGGGCGGGGCTCCTGCGTCATGTGATCGGAGAGTGGGCGGGATGAGAATGGCGGCTGCTGGGCGCCGCGCCGTGGGGTGCCTGGTGGTGCTGGCGGCGGGTGACTGGCGCACCGGGCTGGCTCTCGGTGTCCTTGCCGTCCTGTGTACAAGTGCAGGAGCTGTCGATAGGTAAGTGCCTCTAACGTCTCCTTCAGGCACCCTACTTCATTTGTGTGGGGCCGTCTATGTCCGGCGGGGCTGGCAGCCGCGACCGGTGCCGTATCCGTATCCCCTCGCTGATATAACACCTCTCCACACAGCCCTCTCGAAAATAAGATAAACTGAAGGATCGTAGATGATAAAAGTTGATGCCGTACATTCCACGACGGAACTTTAGTGCAAACGTGTCCTTACCACGGAGGCTTGACCAATCGCTATCATTCAGCGTTTATTGCTAACTTATTCATGCATGCACTTAACTTTTATAATGGAAGTTCTAACGTAAATTTTGCATGTATAGAGTTTCCCATGGAATATTTTGCGTCATTTTTATCAGTAAATACATCAATTGTATCTATTTGTAATCATAAAATAACAGTTTATAGCAACACGCACGAATGCAGTAAGTGGAGTTCCTCTTGTCTTCACCGACCACCCCATGAGCCTCTGATCCAGCACTCCGCAACATCCGCCATCTCCAAAGGGATCCTAACACTAAACACATTTTTACCTCTTCTTCCCACCCCAACCCCAGTCTCCACATTCTGCAGGGATCGCTCCCTCGCCTACATTCAGAACCCCAAACCAGGAGAGAATTGAATTCACTTTATTTCTTACATCCTTCACTTTCATGAGGAGTAAAAATCTTTGTCTCCATCTGAATGTGCAATTTAAAGTAATGTGAAATAAATAGTTTATACAACAAGACAGCCATTATAGCATAGAATTGTATCAATATGATGGCCTGGTGGAAGGAGCTGTCCTGGAGCCTGTTGTTCCTGGCTTTTATGCTGTGGTACCGTTTCCCGGATGGTAGCAGCTGGAACAGTTTGTGGTTGGAGTGACCCAGGAACTCAAAGATCCTTCGGGCCCTTTTTACACACCAGTCTCTGTAAATGTCCTGAATAGTGGGAAGTTCACATCTACAGATGCGCTGGGCTGTCTGCACCACTCTCTGCAGAGTCCTGTGATTGAGGGAGGTACAGTTCCCATGCCAGGCAGTGATGCAACCAGTCAGGAGGCTCTCAAATGAGCCCCTGTAGAAAGTTCTCTGTTGTGCCTTTTTGACTTCTCAGCTGGTGTGTACAGACCACGTGAGATGCTCGGTGATGTGGATGCTGAGGAACTTCAAGCTGTTTACCCTCTTAACCCCAGATCCATTGATGTCAATAGGGGTTAGTCCGTCTCCATTCCTCCTGTAATCCACAACCAGCTCCTTTTTTGTTGCAACGTTGAGGAGAGGTTGTTTTCTTGACACAACTGTGTCAGGTGGTGATTTCCACGCTGTAGGCTGCCTCATTATTTGAGATTAGGCCAATCAGTGTAGCGTCGTTGGCAAATTTAATTAGCAGATCGGAGCTGTGGGTGGCGACACAGTCATGGGTATACAGGGAGTAAAGGAAGGGGCTTAGACACAGTCCTGAGGAGCTCCTGTGTTGAGGGGTGGAGGTGAGGGAGCCCACTCTTGCCACCTGTGGGCGATCTGACAGGAAGCCCAGGATCCAGCTGCACGAGGCAGGGTGAAGGCCGAGGTCTCTGAGCTTCCTGTCGAGCCTGGAGGGAATTATGGTGTTGACTGCTGAACAGCATTCTCACATAAGCATTCTTCTCCAGATGTGTAGGGATGGTGTGTAGAGCTGTGGCTGATGCATCATCTGTCGATCAGTTGTGTTGGTAGGTCTATTGTAGGAGGTCCGTTGTGGATGTAGTATGCTGCAGATGTAGTTCTTGTCTCAAAGTATTTGCTTGTTATTGAGGTGACTATGGCAGGGCACCAGTCATTCAGACACGTTATCTTGGTCTTTTTAGGTACAGGGACAATAGTGGATGTTTTGAGGCAGGAGGGCACTCTACACTGGGAGAGGGGGAAATTAAAAATGTCTGTAAACACACCTGCCAGTTGTGTCACACATGTCCTGAGTACTCGCCCTGGGATGCCGTCCGGTCCCGCAGCCTCACAACTGTCCACTCGTTGGAAACATCTGTGACTTCAGTCTCAGAGATTACCAAGATGCAGATCACTTTGGGGGCTCAATGTTCGCTACATTGAACCAAGCAAAAAAGATTCCTTTCATCTGGGAGAGAAGCAGCGATGTTGGTGGCTGCACTTGGCTTTGGAGTCTGCGATGGTGTGCAGACCTTGCCGTGAGCTGTGTGTGTTTGTGTCTGGATCTTGACCCCGTACTGTCGTTTTGCTGCCTTGGTGACTTTGTGCAGATCGTAGCTGCGTTTCTTGAGTTTCTGTTGGTCACCAGCAACATGAGCTGTGTCGCATGGAAAGTGCTGTGCACACAGAACTGTTGATCCAGGGTTTCTGGTTTGGATAGACCGGACTGATTTTTTGGGGGGGACAACGTCCTCGATGCACTTCCGGATGAAGCTCGTGACCCCCCTTCTGTGAACTCGGACATCCTCAACACGAGAGATATTCCATTTGACGTCATCAAAGCAGTCCTGTGGCATGGAGACCGATCGGTGGGACCAGCAGTGAACGGTTTTAACTTTGGCCTCTTACTTCAGCTTCTGCCTGTACATGAGCAGAAGCAAGATGGGGGAGTGATCCGACTTCCCCAGCAGCAGGCGGAGGAGGGCTTTGTAAGCATTGCAGGAGGGAGAGTATGCTCTCTCCCTGTGTGCACACCTGGATGTGCTGACAAAACTTCAGAGGGACTTTAGTCAGTGACGCTCTATTAAAGTCTTTGGCAATGATGAAAGCAGCCTCTGGGTGTGCATTCTCCAGGGGCTTGAGAGCCAGGTCAGTATCAGCCTCTGGCGGAATATACACGGCTGTGATAATAACACTGTGAACTCCCTGGGCAGCCTGGAAGGTCTACATAGCAGCACAAGGTACTTCCGATCGGGGGAACAAAATGATTTGAGGGCATGCACATTCTGGGGGTCGCATTATTGACCGTGAAGCATACCCCACCTCCTTTACTCTTCCCAGAGAGGTTTTTACACCTGTCCACCCAGAACAGGGAGAACCCAGAGGGCTCGATGGCGTGACCCGGTATCTCCTCTGTCATCAGGTCTCCACAAAGCACAAAACATTGCATTCCTTTGTTTCTCGCTGACAGATCCTGGCTCTCAGTTGGCGTAGCTTATTGTCCAGGAGTGTTAGCCGGGTGAATGCTAGGGAGCAGCAGTTGTCATGTCAACCTCACCAGGATGCCGGCCGGCCCTTCTCCCTGGTCTCCGCCACTGCTCCCAAGGTATGAGCCTCCTGTGCAATGCATAAGCAGGGGTTCCCAGTGTCGAGAAGGCGGCAGGTTGTGGGTAAATGCTGCTGTCTTCCCGGAGATTCAGTCCATCATATCTAAAGTGCCTATCAGCTTCTTGAAATTGAGGGAAATCTCAGAAATTTGCAGTACGCTTTAAGTTGGTATAGAGCTCACAACACGGCACCATCAACACTTCACCTGCAAACCTGGTGTCTTCTATTTTATTTGGCCCTCCTGGTGCACTTTTTCTATGTTGGTCCGATCGGTTCTAAATCGGCTTTATGGAGCGGCTCTGCTCCACCTACTGAAAGGGGAGCTTCCTGGTGGCCAAACATTTTAATTCTTCTGCCCCTTCTTGTTCTGATATTTCTGTCCATGGCCGCCTCTTGTGCCATGATTAGGCCTCCCTCAGGTTGGAAGAGCGAGAGCTTGTATCCTACTTCAACTTGATGGCACGAACCTCGATTTCTCCTTCCCATTACAAAATCCCTCCCCCTTCCCCCCTCTTCAATTTCCAACTCTGGCTCTTGCCTTTTCTTAACTACCCATCACCTCCCCGATACCCCCTTTCTTCTCTCCTATGGTCCACTCTCCTCTTCTCAGATTCCTTCCTCTCCAGCCCTTTATTTTTCCAACCCTCCACATCAGAGTCTACATTAGAACTCAGCCAGGCCAGCGTAATCTGTTCAAATTTATTATCAAAGTACATATGTGTCACCATATACAACTATGAGATTCGTTTTCTTGCAGACGTACTCAATAAGTCCAGTAACCATAACAGAATCAAAATGAAAGGCCGCATGCAACAGGGCGGACAGCCAGTGTGCAAAAACACAAGAAACTGCAAATACACAAATTTAAAAAAATTAGTTACCGTCATTGTTATGTGCCCATGTTGTCTGACATAGGTTACCATGGTGAGCGTTCTTGCTAAATCTTTCTACAGAAGTGGTTTGCTATTGCTGCCTTCTGGGCAGTGTCTTTGCAAGATGGGTGACCCCAGCCATTATCAATCCTCTTCAGGGATTGTCTGCCTGGCGTCAGTGGTTACATAACCAGGACTTGTGATGTGCACTGGCTGCTCGTATGACCATCCACCACCTGCTCCCATTGCTTCACGTGACCCTGAATTTTGGGGTTGGGCTAAATGGGTGCTTCACCTTGCCCAAGGAAGGAACACTACACCTCTTTTGGTAGAAACGTATCTCCACCTTGCCACCCAGGAAATAATAATAGAACATGGAAGAGTACAGCACAGGCCATTTGGCCAACAATGTTGTCCTGAACTGGCCAAAAAGCAGATCAAAAACACCCAAACACTAATCCCTCCTACAATATTCATATCCCTCCATCTTGAATCCACATGCCTATCCAAACGCCTCTTAAAAGCCCATATTTGCCACTACCACCATACCAGACAGCACATCCCAAGCATCCACAACTCTAAGTAAAAGGTTTACCCCTCACATCCCCCTCAATGCATGCCCTTTGGTGTTAGACATTTCAACCCTGGAAAACAGACACCCTGCCCAGTCTATATATGCCTTTCATAATCTTGTAAACTTCTATTAGATCACCCCTCAGCCTCTGATGCTCCAGAGAAGAGTTTATTCAGCCTCACGACAGCACATGCCCTCTAATCATGGCAGCACCCTGATGAACCCCTCTGTACCCTCTCCAAAGCCTCCACATCCTTCCTATAGTGGGATGACCAGAACTGTGTGCAATTCTCCAGGTGTGGCCTGTCTGGAGTTTTATCAAGTAACATAACCTCCCGCTTACAAGGAACAAGTGCTACATCTACCCTTACACTTCCTCCCTCACCACCATTCAGGGCCCCAGACAGTCCTTCCAGGTGAGGCGACACTTCACCTGTGAGTCGGCTGGTGTGGTATACTGCGTCCGGTGCTCCCAGTGTGGTCTTTTATATATTGGTGAGACCCGATGCAGACTGAGAGACTGTTTTGCTGAACGGCTATGCTCGGTCCGCCAGAGAAAGCAGGATCTCCCAGTGGCCACACATTTTAATTCCACGTCCCATTTTCATTCTGACATGTCTATCCATGGCCTTCTCTACTGTCAAGATGAATCCACACTCAGGCTGGAGGAGCAACACCTTATATACCGGCTGGGTAGCCTCCAACCTGATGGCATGAACATTGACTTCTCTAACTTCCATTAATGCCCCTCCTCCCCTTCTTACCCCAACCCTGAATTATTGTTTGTTTTTTTCTCTCTCTGCCCGTCACTCTGCCTGTTCTCCATCTTCCTTTGGTGCTGCCCCCTTCCCCTTTCTTTCTCCCGAGGCCTCCCGTCCCATGATCCTTTCCCTTCTCCAGCTCTGTATCACTTTCACCAATCACCTTTCCAGCTCTTAGCTTCATCCCACCCACTCCGGTCTTCTCCTATCATTTTGGATTTCCCCCTCCCCCCACTACTTCCAAATCTCTTAGTATCTCTCCTTTCATTTAGTCCTGAAGAAGGGTCTCGGCCGGAAACGTCGACAGTGCTTCTCCTATAGATGCTCCCTGGCCTGCTGTGTTCCACCAGCATTTTGTGTGTGTTGTTTGAATTTCCAGCATCTGCAGATTTCCTCATGTTTGCTTTTCCACTCAGTTTAGTGTCATCAGCAAATGTTGCTACACTACACTCAGTCCCCTCTTCCAAATCATCAATGGAAGTGGTAAACAGCTGCAGGCCCAGCATTGACCCCTGCGGCACCCCACTCACCACAGACTGCCAACCGGAGAAACACCCATTTATACCAACTCTCTGCCTTCTATCTGTTAACCAATCCACTATCCACACCAATACGCTTCCTCCGATGCCATGCATCCATATTTTATTTATAAATAAGTCTCTTGTGCGGCACCTCATCAAATACCTTCTGGAAATCCAAGTATACGACATCCACTGTTCCCCTCTATCCAATGCACTCATTATGTCTTCAAAGAACTCCAGTAAGTTTGTCAAACAGGACCTTTCTGAATCCATGTTGCGTCTGTCTCATGGAACCACTCCTTTCTAAATGTTTTGCTAGTTCTTCTTTAATGACAACTTCAAGCATTTTCCTGACTACAGATGTTAAGCTAACTCGCCTTTAGTTGCCCATCTTTTGCCTACATCCTTTTTTAAAAAGTGGTGTGACATTTGCTGTCTTCCAATCCACCAGGACCTGCCCAGAGTCTAGAGAGTTTTAATAAATGATTACCAACAAGTTTACTGTAACCTCCACCAATCCCTTCAGCACCCTGGGATGCATCCCATCAGGACCAGGGGACTTGTCTTCAGGCCCTCAAATGGGATCTCATTGAAACATTTTGTTTATTGAAATGCCTAGTCTGTGGTGTCTAGGGAGGGGTAGCACCTCTGGTGGGGGGGCCTGCCCAGCCCTTTTTCAAGGCAGCTTGTCCACCTTTGGACCCACCTGGCGCTCGGCTCTCACCTGTGGCTCCAAGTAGCTGTGACACACGCAGCAGCCACACCTCGGTTATCCATCTCGGCAGACGGGCCAAACCAGGTGAGGGTAGCCGACTGGTCTCTGACCCTCGGTGAGGTTGGGGAACTGCCTGTCACAGCGTGTGAAGTCTGGCCCTGGCGGATTGAGCAGAAGAGACAGATTTACGATCCAACGGTCAAGAAGGCGGGCCAGCAGGCGTTGGTGGAGCGCTAAGAGCACGACAAGGCACTTAGACATCCTGGTCATCCACTGCAGGAGGTGGTGATCTCTTTAAACTCACCCTGCAGAAGGCAATGGCAAACCACTGTGGTTACCTGCCGAGTACACGATTTCCCAACATGCCAGAGCGCCCTGGAGGGAAATCGTCTGCCAACTGGAAATTCCAGATGCCACCTAACGACGATGACGAAATGCCTGGACAGAGTAGATGTGGAAAGGATGTTTCCCATGGTGGGGGAATCTAGGACAAGAGGGCACAGCCTCAGGATTGAGGAACGTTCTTTTGAAACAGAGATGTGAAGAAATTTCTTTAGCCAGAGAGTGGTAAGTTTATGGAATTTATTACCATAGGCAGCTGTGGAGGCCAGGTCAGTGGGTGGATTTAAGGTAGAGATTGATAGGTTCTTGATTGGATGTGGCATGAAAGGTTATGGGGAGAAGGCCAGGCAGTAGGAGTGAGGGGAAAAAGAATCAGCCATGATTGAATAGCAGAGCGAACGCGATGACCTCATTGTGCTCCTGTCTCTTGTATCTTATGTTATTACACTGAATAATCTTCCTAATTCTGGCTTCACTGGCGCGAGGCACAAGTAGCTATCCTGAGATCATAATCCTGGATATACCAGACCCTGCCTTCCCATATCCCACAAGAGGACCATTTCACTAACCTGCCTGGCAGATCTACTGTCCTTGCTGAGCAGAGGGGGAGAGAAGGGGGGGGGGGGGGAACTTGAGCTTTTCTTTGCTTTCTCTGAGTGAAACTTCTTTGTTGAAGTCTCGAAGAGCTAAAGCCTCAAGGTCATCACTCTATGTTCACTCCAATGACGGCCATTGCGCTTGCCCCGCCTTCGTTTAATTTGTTCTTACTAATCAATCCCAAACATCGATTGGTCGCTGATCAAAGCTCTTTTTTGCTGCTGTGACCTGCTGCTCCTCAGGCAAAGGACCTGATTTAGAGCACCTCTCCTAGTTTCCCATATCCAGATTGGCCACTGGTCAAAGCTCTTTACTTATCTGCACTTCGATAATAAAATTTTCATTGAACTTTGAATCTCCTTTCTGACAGAGGTGGGAACTGAACCTGGAATGCTGGTCTGGAATAATGCTACACGAATCTCGGCGCTTGCATGCGTTATCATCTTTGCATTTGTAATAATTTTTGTCTCTGTAGGACGTACTTGAATGATCTGCTTCCGTACTACCCATTGGAACATGGCTCATGGCATTCTCACAGACACATCAGAGACTGTCAGCCTATCGCATTTGGGAATGTTACACATGAGACTTGGCCTGCGGATAAATCCTCTCGTCTTCCTGTTGCTAAATCTACTGTATTCGTTTCAAAGTTTCCCACTGAGGAAGGGAAGCTCAAAACAGTGACTGGCCATTTCACCTTTGTGAATAACCCACTGAGAACAGTCTCAGTCTTGGAGCCACTGAAACCTGGAGGGTGCAATCACTTGTACCGAGCAACTGTGCAAGAGACTGCCAAATCCAGGAAGTGTCTGGTGGCCCACAATGGTGGGTTTTTTGACACGAGGAAAGGACTTTGCTTGGGTAATGTTGTGAGCGATGGAAAGCTGGTACAAGATGCCAAGGGAATTCAAAATGCACAATTTGGGATCAAGAAGGACGGCACTTTGGTATTTGGGTAAGAAACTACATAACTCTGTAATTTTTAATGGATATGTTGTGTAATTGGTACATGAAATCAGTAAACTCTCCCAGTTGCTTTTTATCATAACACACACAAATATCGGTGGAACTCTTTCCTAAGAAGAGGGCGTGCCCTGGATAGTGAAGGTCTCATTGGTGGATGACACCCGAGTCATTGGGCATATTTAAAGCAAAGTTTTCTGAGGGAGACAAAGGCTGTGGGTAGAACGATGGAGAATGGATTTGAGGGATGATGAATCAGTCATGATGGAATGGTAGAGCAGACTCGATGGGCCAAATGGCCTAGATCTGCTCCTATGTCTTTTGGTCTAAAACGAGTTTTGGGAAATGTACACTACTTATAAACTCTCAGTTTTAAAAACTCGAAGGAATTCTTTTAAGTGTTCCAGCTTCTTATATTTTGCACACTTTGAAAGTTAAATTTAAATCCATGCAGAATTTGTTATTGTCTTGGTAGTAGTATTTAGCCCTGTTCCTGAAAAAAAAAATTTTATTTCAATATAAGATCATGATTAACACTGTCAGACATGCATCAGAGCACACAGTGAAATGTTACTTGCATCAATGACCAGTTCTATACTTTCTGTCCATTAACTAATCCTCAGTATGTGACGGGACATTACCCACAATCCAGTGAGGGAATGGCACAGTCTGAGTCCAGACGTGCAGCAGAGTTTGACTGCACGTTTATGGAGAGCAGACTGAAGGCTAATCAGGGAATTGGAAAAATGAATGCAGAGGAGCCAAGAACAGAGGTGGGATTTTCAGCTATCGATGAGCTAACCAGCTGCAGTGTATTGTGGAGGTGATGTTCATAGTAATAGTCCGATCACTCAAGTTGAGTATGATGTATACACAAGGGGTTGTTCCCTTCATGGAGAAGACCAGCTCGTGACTTGTTCAATGTGGGAAGTCTGACACACAGGCATCCCCCACACAGTCGTTGACAGATCACGGCCAGAGTCCAGTGTCATGGAATGCAAAGTGGCTCCTGCAGCCTTCCTCCCTCCACCTTCACTGCCATTGTGATGTGTCATCATCTTCCCCCATCTCCACCATTAAGACCCTCTCAACCTCTTCTTTAAGTATACCCAGTGACCTGGCCTCCACAACTGTCTGTGGCACTAAATTCACCACCCTCTGGCTAAAGAAATCCCTCCTCATCTCTGTTCTAAATGGGTGTCCCTCTATTCTGAGACTGTGCTCTCCGGTCCTAGACTCTTCATCCTCTCTACATCCATTCTATCTAGGGAGAACGACTGCTCTTCAACCAAATTTTGTTTGGACCTGTTGAGATTATAATAAGTTATGTTAGCTTCATCAGTTTGAGTTTGCCTGTATTGTGTAGATGTAAACAGAAGTTAACACCCAACATTAATGCTAATCATAGTTCTCCAAATTCTCGTAGGTATCTATCAGAACAGGATGTTCTGGATAAAGAGAATCCATTTGTTCAGCTTGTGAGTGGGGTTGTGTGGCTCCTGCGAAATGGCACCACTTATATTAATGAGAGCCAGTCGGCTGAGTGTTCAGAGGCTCAGGAAACAGGTACAGTACAACACTGAAAACTTGTGGCTTAATGAGTGAAGGGAGTATATTAATTCTTTAACATGCTGCAATGAAATACAGATGTATTGAATCAAGTTTAATATCAGTGGCGTATGTCAAGAAATTTGTGCAGCAATATACAATAATTATAAATTCCGTTAAGAAATGTATATAAAAATAATAAATAGTGCAAAAAGAGAGCAAAAAATAGTAAGTGGGTTCATTGTCCGTTCAGAAATTTGATGGCAGAGGGTAAGAAACTGCTCTTAAAACATTGAGTGTCTCTTCACGGTAGCAATTCTGCACAGCTTTTCCAGTCCTGTGCTATGGTGCCTCCATATCAGATGGTGATGCAGCTAGTTAGATTATTCTTTGCGGTACATTTGTGAGAGTCTTTGGTGACACACCAAGTCTACTCACAGTCCAAATGAAATACAGCCACTATCATGCCTTCACAGGTTTATGAAGAGTGAGTACCACATTATATTAAGCATAAAAAGAGCAGAAATGTAAAGATTAGAAGTGTGTCAATTGAACAAAAGATAACTGGAATAGGTATACTGATCTAATTGAACAATATTTTAAAGCAAATGAAATAGCCAATGAGAAATGAGTACCAATTTTGCTCAAACACGAGGAAATCTGCAGATGCTGGAAATTCAAACAACACACACAAAATGCTGGTGGAACGCAGCAGGCCAGGCAGCATCTATAGGAGAAACGCTGTCGATGTTTCGGGCTGAGACCCTTCGTCAGGACTAACCGAAAGGAAAGATAGTAAGAGATTTGAAAGTAGTGGGGGGAGGGGGAAATGCAAAATGATAGGAGAAGACTGGAGGGGATGGAATGAAGCTAAGAGCTGGAAAGGTGATTGGTAAAAGTGATACAGAGCTAGAGAAGGGAAAGGATCACGGGACAGGAGGGCTCGGGAGAAAGAAGGGGGAAGGGGGGGAGCACCAGAGGGAGATGGAGAGCAGGCAAACAACTAAATATGTCAGGGATGGGTTAAGAAGGGGAGGAGGGGCATTAACAGAAGTTAGAGAAGTCAATGGTCATGCCATCAGGTTGGAGGCTACCCAGCCGGTATATAAGGTGTTATTCCTCCAACCTGAGTTTGGATTCATTTTGACAGTAGAGGAGGCCATGGACAGACATATCAGAGTGGGAATGGGATGTGGAATTAAAATGTGTGGCCACTGGGAGATCCTGCTTTCTCTGGCAGACCGAGCGTAGGTGTTCAGCAAAACGGTCTCCCAGTCTGCGTCGGGTCTCACCAATATATAAAAGGCCACACCAGGAGCACCAGACGCAGTATACCACACCAGCCAACTCACAGGTGAAGTGTCGCCTCACCTGGAAGGACCGTCTGGGGCCCTGAATGGTGGTGAGGGAGGAATTGTACCAGTTTTGCTCAGTACATTGGATTTGAAGGCATATTATTTGCTATGAAGCTTGACTGCTCCAACCAAACCAATAGAAATGAGCTTTGCTGATATTGTCAAAGTAATTTAGAACCAGAAACATTGATTACAGGCCCCTTTAGGTTTCATAAGTAGAATGAAAAGGAGTGGGGGGAAAAATTAAAAGGTCAAGATGCATTTTCAAAAAGAACACTAATCTGCATGCTGTTGATGAAAAATCTGATGAGTGACACAGAATTGTACAGCCTTGATTTATAGTACGAAAATTAACAAAAGACAAACAATATGGCTTACACCAGAACTGAACAGCAAATTAATTAACATGGAATTGGATACTGGCTCAGCTGTTCCAGTCATTCCACAAAATGGGTTTGAACAGCATTTCAACGATTCTGAACTGAAGCCTGCAAATATCCAATAAAAACTTGTGTGGAAAAAAGATACCTGCCATGGGAATGACATTCATTACAGCAAAAATTATATTTTTTTAAGTCCCCAAGTGTCATGGCCTGTATGGTTGTTGTCCTGGAGCTATGTTCCAAAAGCCTTAAGCCCAACATAGTGTCCCACACAAGAGAAACCTCCCCTTAATCCGTCCCTTAAACTGGATGGCACGCACTTCTCCTCTCTCTTATCTTACAACAGCTTACACAGAACCGAGCAGCATAATAGGAAATATGAACCCTATGAACCGGGGCATTACATGTAGAAAACACAAAGTACACTGCAGATGTTGTGGTCAAATCAACACGTACAAACAGGCTGGATGAACTCAGCAGGTCGGGCAGCATCTGTTGAAAGACTGCTTCTTTCAACGGATGCTGCCCGACCTGCTCATCACACGTAGAATCCTTGAAAGAGAGTCTGAGGGTTGTGGAGTCAGTTAAGTGTTGTGGTGAGTGAATTTATCTACGCTGGTTCAGGCACTTAATGGTTGAGGGGAACAACTGATCTTGAACCTGGTGGTGTGGAGCCTAAGGCTCCTTCCCAATGGGAGCAGCAGGAAGACAGCATGGCCTGGGTGGTGGGAGTCTTTGGATCTTGGAGGTGTGCACAGTCATGGGGAGGGCTTTGCCTGTGATGGACTGGGTTGTATTCACCACTTCCTGTTGCCTTTTCCCCTTCCTGGGCATTGGTGTTTTATGGAACCTTATGAGTAGAGAAAAAAGAGGTTTTTATTTTGTAGACTGGTTGCATTTGATGTTATACAGGACACACTCAGCCATTTGGAGAAGCGTTTATTTTGTAGACAGTTGTCATCTGCAAATTTGCTGATCTAGTTATCCACATTATCATCCAGGTCATTAATATAGATGACAAACAACAAAGGACACAGCACTGATCCTTGTGGCACCACACCAGTCTCAGACCTCCAGTCAGAGAGGCAATTGTCGATTATCACTCTCTGGTTTCTCCCACAAAGTCAATGTCTAGTTCAATTTACAACCTCACCCTGAATGCTGAGCGACTGAACCTTCTTGACCAGAATCCCATGTGGGACCTTGTCAAATGCCTTGATAAAGTCCATGTAGACAACATCCACTACCTTGTCTACATCCATTTTACTAGTACCTTCCTCAAAAAACTATTAGATTGGTTAGACATGATCTATCACACACAGAGCCATGCTGACAAACCTTAAGCAGCCAGGTCTATCCAAATACTTTTGTCTGGTGACCAAGGTTTGTTCAAGAAAACCAGGTATGATTTGCAGAGCACTATTTCAAGAGCAAAGAAACCATTCCGAGCAATGTTGGAGGCACCATTGGAAGCACGTCAACTCTGGCAGGGTTTGCAGGACATTACTTCCTGTAAACTAAAACCGAATGGTAGCGATGCTTCACTACCAGATGAACTCAACGCCTTCTATGCCCGCTTTGAAAGGGAGAACACAACTACAGCTGTGAAGATCCGTACTGCACCCGGTGACCCTGTGATCTCTGTCTCAGAGGCCGATGTTAGGCTGTCTTTAAAGAGAGTGAACCCTCGCAAGGTGGAAGGTCACAACGGAATACCTGGTAAGGCTCTGAAAGTTTGTGCCAACTAACTGGCAGGAGTATTCAAGGACATTTTCAGCCTCTCACTGCCACCTGCTTCAAAAAGGCAACAATTATACCAGTGCCTAAGAAGAGTAGTGTGAGTTGCTTTAATGAGTATTGTCCAGTAGCACCACATCTGTGGTGATGAAATGTTTTAAGAGGTTGATTATGGTTAGAATGAACTCCTGCCTCAGCAAGGATCTGGACCTACTGCAATTTGACTATCGACACAATAGGTCTGCAGCATGTGCAATCTCAATGGCTCTCCACATGGTCTTGGATCACCTGGACAATACAAACACCCACATCCAGGTGCTGTTCGTTGTTTTTAGCTCGGTGTTTAGCACCATCATTCCCACAGTCCTTATCGATAAGTTACAGAACCTGGGCTTCTGTACCTCACTCTGCAATTGGATCCTCCGCTTCCTAACTGGAAGGTCACAATCTATGCGCACCTCAAGGATGTGTGATAAGCCCACTGCTCTATTCTGCTCTATACCCATGACTGTGTGGCAAGGTGTTGCTCAAAAGCCATCAATAAATTTGCTGATGAAACAACCATTGTCGGTAGAAACTCAAGACAGAGATGAAGAGCAAGATGTATCAGCTAGTGGAGTGGTGTCGCAGCAACAACCTGGCACTCAACGTCAGTAAGACAAAAGAGCTGATTGTGGACTTGAGGAAGGCTAAGTCAGAAATGGAAAGAGTGAGCAATTTCAAATTCCTGGGTGTCAAGATCTCTGAGGATCTAACCAGATCCCAGCCTAACAATGCACCTATAATGAAGGCAAGGGAGCAGTTTTATTTCATTAGTTTGAAGTGATTTGGTTTGTCACTCAAACTTCTATAGATATACCGTAGAGAGAATTCTGGCAAGCTGCATCCTTGTCTGTGAGGGGCTACTGCGCAGGACTGAAAGAAGTTACAGAAAGTTGTAAAATTACTCAGTTCCATCTTGGGTACTAGCCTCTGTAGTATCCAAGACCTCTTTAAGGAGTGGTGCCTCAGAAAGTTGGCATCCATTATTAAGGACCATCAGAAAGGAGATACAGAAGCCTGAAGTCTCACCCTCTGTGATTCAGGGACAACTTTATCCCTTCTGCCATCCAATTCCTAAATGGACATTGAACTCTTGAATACTACACCACTTTTTTTCATATTATTTCTGTTTTTAATCTAACTATTCAATACGTGTGTGCATATGTATACTGTATATATGTATGTGTGCTGCTAAGTTTCACAAATTTCATGACACATGCTGGTGAAAATAAGCATAATTCTGATTCTGAATACTGAATCATCTGCTCTAAAGGGCACTCGTAGGCACTCTAGACATTGACCATCTTGGAATCCAGCACCAACCTGATTCTCCCAAACTACCTGCATATCGAAATCCCCCATGACTATTGTAAAATTGTCCTTTTTCTCATGCATTTTGTATCTTGTAGACCACATCCTTCCTACGCTTTGGGGTCTGTATACAACTCCTATCAGGGTCCTTTTACCTTTGCAGTTTCTTAGCTCTATCCACAATGATTCAGCATCTTGCAACCCTATGTCACCTCTTCATAATGATTTGATTTAATTTTTTATCAGCAGAAAGACGCCACCCCCTCTGCCCTGCTGCGTGTCCTTTCGATAAAATGTGTATCCTTGAACACGAAGTGCCCAGCTATAATCTTTCAGCCATCATTCAGTGATGCCTACAACATCATACCTGCCAATTTGTAACTGCTACAATTTCATCTACCTTGTATTGCATTCATTTAAATATAGCACCTTCAGTCCTGTATTCATCCTTCTTGATTTTGTTTGCATTTCTTTTGTAATTTTTTTTATTGAAGTTCATCATAAAACAAATATTTCCATAAGATATATTTCAGACACTGTACATATATATCATATTCATATATATCACAAATCTCCACAAAGTATTTATCTGGGGTATACACTTATAGAAAAGAATGGAAAGAAAAAACAAGCAAAAGGAAAGAACTATGTACAAGTAGGGAGTGATCTTTTTTTTTATATAACCGATTCATTGATTTGTGAGAATAAAATCAGGCTTATGAGGCATTATGTAGTTAAACCATTTTTCCCAGTATGAATCAAATTGTTCCAGCTTATGGTTAACAGATGCTGTTATCTTCTCCATTTTGTAAATGTCCATTGTAATTCTCATCCTGTTGACTGCAATTTTACCCTATCAGCAGCCTCTCCCCACTACATATTTCCTCTGTTTGTGAACCAGGTAAGTCATCTTCAGGACTATCATTTGCCTTTGCTACAATAGTTCTTGCATTGAAGTATATGTAGCTCAGGGCGTTAGTTCCATCAAGCTCAATCTTTTGATTCCAAACTTTGAAGTCTTACTAACATCTGCCTCCACAACCTCTCCACTAACTGTTCTGGCACTCTGGTTCCCATCCCCCTAAAATACTAGTTTAAACCCCACTGTGCAGCATTAACAAACTTCCTGCTAGGATTAGTCCCCTCCAGTTCAGGTGTAAACCATCCCTTCCTGTACTACATAAGCCCCTCGTTGTTCCTACTTGCCTATACCTGCTAGGCACCTCCTTTTCTGTTTCTCTTAACCAGAGCTTCAAAATCTCTTGAAAACCAAGGTTCCCTCCACTTTACTAACCCTTTAGTCAAATTAAGAATTATAAAGCTAAATCGTTTAATTGTATGTGGTGTACTGTCTGTTATTTCTTTTTTGAAGGCCTCCTTCTTTCTGAGTACACCTTTGCCAGAAAACAGCCTGTCCCAATCTACATTTACCAGATCATTTATGATACTGTAGCGGTGTGCTACACGCAGCGCTAAAATTACGACACGGAGTCGGTAACTGCAGTCGAAGGAAAAAACTTTATTCGAAATCTTCAGCCTCACTTTTAAGCCTCCCTCAACCTGCCCCCCATGGCACAGAGGCTCCAAAGCTCTGTGCTCGCAAACCCCCGTAGGCTATCTAATTGTGAGCCGGTTCGGATGTGCCAGGAAATGGGTCGCCACATAGCCCCCCCCCCCCCCCCCCCCAGAACAGGCGATACACCCCCCAATGTCCACAGTCTGGGCCAGAACCTGCTTGGGAGGTCGGCCTCTGCGCCGAGGTGCCGGAAACTCGGCCGGTTGCGCCAGGTCCACCATGAAAACCTCCTCTTTCCCCCCAACGTCCAGCACGAACGTGGACCCGTTGTTCTGGAGCACCATAAACGGCCCCTCGTATGGCCGCTGCAGCGGTGGCCGATGCCCGCCCCTTCGTACAAACACAAACTTACAGTTCTGCAGATCGGGTTCCGCCCGTGCTGTGAAGTGGGTATGGGGGCCCGGTTACCGAGCTTCTCGCGTAGTCTGCCCAGGACTGCTGCGGGATCTTACTTTTGCCCCCGTGGGGCTGGTAGGAACTCCCCGGGGATGACCAGGGGCGCGCCGTATACCAACTCGGCCGACGAGGCGTGCAGGTCGTCCTTGGGCGCTGTGCGGATGCCGAGTAGGACCCAGGCTAGCTCGTCCGCCCAGTTGGCTCCTCGCAGGCGGGCCATGAGGGCCGACTTCAGGTGACGGTGGAAATGCTCCACTAGCCCGTTCGACTGTGGGTGGTAGGCAGTTGTGTGGTGAAGCTGTGTCCCCAAAAGGCTGGCCATAGCTGACCACAGGCTGGAGGTGAACTGGGCGCCTCTGTCGGAGGTAATGTGGGCCGGTACACCAAAGCGAGATATCCAGGTGGTGATCAGGGCTCGGGCGCAAGATTCGGAGGTGGTGTCAGTGAGCGGGACCGCCTCTGGCCATCTTGTGAACCAGTCCACGATAGTCAGGAGGTGCCGTGCTCTGCGCGACACTGGCAGGGGGCCCACGATATCCACATGAATGTGGTCGAAACGCCGGTGGGCGGGGTGGAACTGCTGCGGTGGGGCTTTGGTGTGCCGCTGCACCTTGGCCGTCTGGCAGTGCATGCACGTTTTGGCCCATTCACTGACCTGTTTGCGGAGTCCGTGCCAAACGAACCTGCTGGAAACCATCCGGACAGTTGTCCGGATGGAGGGATGCGCCAAGTTATGAATGGAGTCGAAAACACGGCGCCGCCAGGCTGTCGGGATGACCGGACGGGGCTGGCCGGTGGCGACGTCACAGAGTAGGGTCCTCTCACCCGGGCCTACGGGGAGGTCCTGGAGCTGCAAACCGGAGACTGCGGTTCTGTAACTCGGAATCTCCTCATCCGCCTGCTGCGCCTCTGCCAGTGCCTCAAAGTCTACCCCTTGGGAAAGGGCATGAACGGTAGGGCGAGAGAGCGCATCCGCCACGACATTGTCCTTACCCGAGATGTGCCGGGCATCTGTCGTGTATTCAGAGATGTAGGACAGGTGGCGTTGCTGGCAGGACAACCAGGGGTCGGACGCTTTCGTAAACGCAAAGGTAAGCGGTTTGTGGTCCGTGAACGCGGTGAAGGGCCGACCTTCTAGGAAGTACCTGAAATGCCGGATTGCCAGGTAGAGCACCAACAGTTCCCGGTCGAAAGCACTGTACTTGAGCTCGGGTGGCCGCAGGTGTTTGCTGAAAAACCAGGGGTTGCCAGCGACCTGCGATGAGTTGCGCCAGCACCCCACCGACTGCCGTGTTAGATGCATCCACTGTGAGGGCGGTAGGGGCATCCATTCTGGGATGTACTAGCATTGCGGCGTTCGCCAAAGCTTCCTTCGTTTGAACGAAAGCGGCGGCGGACTCCTCGTCCCAGGTAATGTCCTTGCTCGGACCTGACATCAGGGCGAACAGGGGGCGCATGATCCGGGCAGCTGAAGGGAGGAAGCGGTGGTAGAAATTGACCATACCTACGAATTCCTGAAGGCCTTTGGTTGGGGAAAGTGACGGACCGCATCTACCTTAGCGGGCAGAGGCGTTGCCCCGTCTTTAGTAATCCTGTGGCCCAGGAAGTCAATGGTATCGAGTCCGAACTGGCATTTGGCGGGGTTGATTGTAAGACCGTACTCACTCAGTCGGGCGCAGAGTTGACGGAGGTGGAACAGATGCTCCTGACGACTGCTGCTGGCTATGAGGATGTCGTCCAAATAGATGAACGCGAAGTCCAGGTCCCGTCCCACTGCGTCCATTAACCGCTGGAACGTCTGCGCGGCATTCTTCAGGCCGAACGGCATGCGGAGGAACTCGAAAAGGCCAAACGGGGTGATGAGAGCCGTTTTGGGGACGTCGTCAGGATGCATCGGGATTTGATGGTATCCCCGGACGAGGTCTACCTTGGAGAAGATCCGTGCGCCGTGCAAGTTTGCCGCAAAGTCCTGAATGTGCAGCACAGGGTAGCGGTCCGGCGTGGTAGCCTCGTTCAGCCTGCGGTAGTCGCTGTGCTTTGGGCACCATGTGCAGGGGGGAGGCCCATGGGCTGTCGGACCACCGGATGATCCCCAATTCCTCCATCCTCTGGAACTCCTCCTTCGCCAGTCGGAGCTTGTCCGGGGGAAGCCGCCGAGCACGGGCATGGAGGGGTGGTCCCTGGGTCGGGATGTGGTGCTGTACGCCGTGTCTGGGCATGGCCACTGTGAACTGCGGTGCCAGAACCGATGGGAAATCCACCAGGACCCTGGTGAAGTCGTTGTCGGACAGCGTGATGGAGCCGAGGTGAGGGGCTGGCAACTGGGCTGCACCCAGGGAGAACTTCTGAAAGGTCTCGGCGTGTACCAGTCTCTTCCTGGGCAGGTCGACCAGTAGGCTGTGAGCTCACAAAAAATCCGCACCCAGAAGCGGTTGGGCTACGGCGGCCAGTGTAAAGTCCCACGTGAACTGGCTGGAGCCGAACTGTAGCTGCACCTGACGGGTGCCATAGGTCCTTACAGTGCTGCCATTCACGGCCCTCAGTGGGGGACCCGGTGCCCTGCTGCGGGTGTCGTAACTCGTTGGAGGTAAAACGCTGATCTCGGCCCCAGTATCAACCAAAAACCGGCGTCCCAACCTTCTATCCCACACATACAGGAGGCTATCCCGATGGCCAGCCGCCGTAGCCATCAGCGGCGGCTGGCCCTGGCGTTTCCCGGGAACTTGCAGGGCGGGCGACAACGGCGGGCTTCTGCGCCCCACCGCTGGTGGTAGAAGCACCAGTGTTCATTGGGCTGGGGGTTGGCGGGCTCCGCGGCCGGGCCTGGACTGGTTTGCTGCTGGGAGCGTGGCTGGGAGATCTGTGCGATGGACGCCCCACTCACCTTTTTGGCATTCCACAGCAAGTCCGCCTGGGCTGCCACCTTCCGGGGGTCACTGAAATCCGCGTCGGACAGCAGCAGGCGTATGTCCTCGGGCAGCTGCTCCAGGAATGCCTGCTCAAACATGAGGCAGGGTGTGTGTCTGTCGGCGAGAGACAACATCTCATTCATGTTACGTACTCGTGACACATGACAGTGGAGCCCTTGTCATGTGACTGGGGTTGAAGCTGTACTGGACTTGAGGTGATGGTCTTGTGATGGTGGAATGACGTCATTTTCCCGCCAGTAGAGATCAAGTGACGGGTTTTTTTTTACAGGTTATAAAAGGTAGACCCCACCCTGTGAGGAGGGGCAGTCCGTGGCTGGATTTGCCAGGTTGACTTCATGCCACTGCGTGTTTTAAGAGATGACGCAGTTTAGTTGAAGGATGAAGTTTTTATTTAATGCCTAAAGTTTAAAAGGTTATTGCCAGCAGGTTCTTTATGATTCTATTAGTTCGAGGAAATTAGTGGAGAGTGAAGATTCGAAGTTGGAAGTTAAAGATCGAGGAGAATCGCTTTCTACGGTGAAACGGGGGTGACCTTTGTTTGAGCCTTATTTGGAAGGATTTCGTTGACTATCTTCGTGTTAATCCCTGGGTAACCAGAAAGGATTGAAGGTAGTGGAGAAGGAAAAGTCAGTGCCTTTAAGCCGTTCTGTTTCGTGAATTCTTCGTGGGAAGTTAGATGTCGGGGATCGAAGCAAGCAACGTGAAAGAGAACCTAAATCGTCCTATAAAGTCTCTCCTTTTAAATGGACTGTGAGCATATCGAACTTTTGGCAACACCACTTTAAAGAACTGTTTTTGGAATATCACTTTACGAACTGTTTGGGCTGCCGCTCAGCAGCTGTTTCCGGTTACGGTAGTGTTTGTTTACTTTTGGGGGGTTTGTTTTCGGTGTTTAATAAACGTGTTGTTTGTTATAAGAAACCCTTGCCGATCTCATATATTTATTGTTGCCTGAATACGTAACATTAAATATGGGGGCTGCGTCTGGATTGAAACTTCTGAGTTTGAATGCTTGCTGACTTTTAAATCGGTGTTTTGGTAACGGGGATTACTCGGTTCTTTTGTTTGGCTTGTTGTGGTATTCGGCAGCAATGAATATTGATGAGTTTCTGGCTTCGCCAGCTGCGGAGGTGTTGGCGAAGGTGAAAAAAACTGAGGGGTTTGAGATAGCTAGTAGATTGCGACTTAAAGGTATATTGCAGACTACTTCTAAGGCTGTGATACAGAGAAAAATCGCGTCACACTATGTGGATTCGGGTGTTTTTGATAAATCGGTTTTAGAGTCGTTTCCAATAAGTAATCTGGAGATGCAGTTGCAAATCGAACAAATGAAATTGGAGAGGTGTAAAATGGAGGCGGAACAAAAGCAGAGAGAATTTGCATATGCAATGGAGGAATTAAGGACTGGAAATCAGTCTTCTGGTTCTAAAAAAACGTTTGTTGCTAGTCAAGAAGTTAAATTGGTCCCTCCATTTAGTGAAACAGAAGTGGAAAGGTATTTTCAACACTTTGAAACTATTGCTCGGATGTCAGAGTGGCCGAAAGATAAATGGTCAGTGTTGTTACAGAGTGTAATTAAAGGCAAAGCACAACAAGTTTACACAGCTTTAACAGCTGCGCAAGCACTTGATTATGATATTGTAAAGAGGCATATCTTAAATGCATATGAGTTAGTCCCAGAAGCATATAGGGAAAGATTCAGAAGTTTGAAAAAGTCTGTGGAAAAAACTTATGTGGAATTTGCCTATGATAAAGCTATGTGTTTTGAGAGATGGGTTTCTTCTAAAAATGTAAATGGGGACTATGATACATTGAGAGAGCTGATTTTAATGGAGGAATTTAAAAGAAGCATTCCTGTTGAAGTAAGGACCTACTTAAATGAGAAGGATACTGATAAATTGCAGGACTGTGCTAGATTAGCTGATGAGTATGTTTTAATCCATAAGAACAAATTTCCTCAGGGCAGAATTTTTAAGAGGAAAAATAACACGGAGACTCCAGGTAAATTTGAAATTAAATCAGAGGTTAATGAGAAAGTTGATGAGAAAGGAAAGCCTTTGAAAGAAAGACAGTTTGGTCTTACTTGTAACTATTGTAAGAAGCCTGGCCATGTAATAGCTAACTGTTTCAAATTGAAAAAGAAAGAGAAGGAAGCAGTTCCAGATGCTTGTGTGCAACATAATGGAGCACCTGTAAAGTTACAGGGTTTGATAAACACAAATGAGGCTTTGTTAGTCTGACCAAGTTAGAAAGGGATATGATCATTTTATAACTGAAGGGTTTGTATCCTTGAAGGAAGGATCTACTCTGGTGCCAATAAAAATCCTTAGGGATACTGGTGCTTCTCAATCACTGATGTTAGACAGTGTGTTGAAGTTTAATGAAGAGTCTGATACTGGTGAGGTAAATTACATAAGAGGTGTTGGAAGTGATTTTATGCCTGTACATTTACATAAAGTAAATTTAAAGTCGGGGTTAGTTACTGGATTTGTTAAAGTAGGATTACAGCATAGCTTACCTGTGAAGGGTATTTCTTTATTGTTAGGTAATGACTTGGCAGGTGGACAAGTTTTTCCTGAAGTGCATTTGACAATGGAGTCAGAGGAACCAGAGTTGAATTCTAACACAGATTCTTCCTGTGTTGTGACTGGAGCTATGGCTAAAAAGATTGATGTGCAGAATGAGGTTGTTATTCAGGACTGTTCGACTCAGGATTCGAGTTTTGAGGATGTGTCAGAGACTTTCTTATCTTCGTTGTTTGAACAAGATTCTGGGAGTAAGTCTGACTATAAAGATTTATCTTTGTCTCGGAAGGAGATGATAGCAGAGCAGAATAGAGACTCTGAGATTATAAAATTAAGAGAGCAGGTTTTACTAGATAGTGAAATTGATAAGGTGCCAGTAGGATATTACTTGGAAAAAGGAGTGTTGATGAGGAAGTGGAGATCGCCTACAATTCCTGCAAGTGAGGATTGGAATGTTGTTTACCAGGTAGTTGTTCCAAAAGTTTATCGAAATGAGATTTTGACTTTAGCTCATAGTGTGCCTTTAGGTGGACATCAAGGGGTAAGGAAAACTGTGGACAAGATTTTAAAACATTTTTACTGGCCTGGTCTAAGAAAAGATGTGGCGATGTTTTGTAAAACGTGCCATACTTGTCAAATTGTGGGTAAACCAAATCAGGTTACACCAGTAGCTCCATTACAACCTATCCCAGCATTTGGTGAACCATTTTCTAAAGTTATTGTAGATTGTGTTGGTCCATTACCAAAGACAAAAACTGGTTATCAGTATTTGTTGACTATCATGTGTACTTCGTCTAGGTTTCCAGAGGCAGTACCACTTAGGAATATAAAAGCTAAGACTGTGACAAAGGCCCTTATAATTTTTTTTTACTTATTTTGGATTACCTAAGGAGATACAAACTGATCAAGGCAGTAATTTTATGTCTGGATTGTTTCAACAGATAGTTTATAAATTGGGAGCTAAGCAAATCACTTCGTCTGCATACCAACCAGAATCGCAGGGTGCCTTGGAGAGGTTTCATTCTACCCTCAAGAATATGATTAGGACATTTTGTGTGGAAAATGAAAGTGACTGGAATGAGGGTATAAACTTACTTTTATTTGCAGTAAGGGAATCGGTACAGGAATCTTTAGGTTTTAGTCCATTTGAACTTGTGTTTGGGCATAGAGTTAGAGGACCTTTAGCTTTGTTGAAAGAACAGTGGATTAATAAGGAAGTACACACTAATTTGTTGGACTATGTGTTGAAATTTAAGGACAGGTTACATAAAGCTTGTAGCTTAGCTAAGGAAAATTTAAAGTTGGCTCAGGAGAAAATGAAGACTTGGTATGATAAAGACGCTAGGATGAGGATGTTTAAGCCTGGAGATAAGGTGTTGGTTCTTTTCCCAGTGCAGACAAATCCTTTACAAGCTAGATTTCATGGTCCTTATGAAATTGTGTCTAAAATCAATGATGTGGATTACGTGGTAAAAACTCCAGATCGTAGAAGGTCAACACAACTTTGCCATATAAATATGTTGAAACCATATTTTGAGAAACAATCTGATACTGTGACTGTTGTGGTTAGTGAGAATGAGTTTGATTTAACTAGGAACATGATAGATGATTCATCTGACTTTCATTCTAAATCCAACATTGTTTCTGTTAGGTTACCAAATTCAACCATACTGGAAAATATTGATGAAAAATTAGCACATTTACAGTTAGAGCAGAGACAACAGATGAAGGAGTTGATTTTTAAATATAGGGAGTTGTTTCCAGATGTTCCGAGAAGGACTACTATAGCTTCACATGATGTAGATGTTGGGGATGCCAAACCTATTAAACAACATCCATGGAAAAATGTGAACTTGCTGAGAAAGAAATTGAATATATGTTAGAGAATAATATCATTAGACATTCTAACTCGAATTGGAGTTCGCCCTGTGTTATGGTGCCAAAGCCAGATGGTAGTATTAGGTTTTGTACGGATTATAGGAAGGTGAATGCTGTAACGAAAACAGATGCATATCCAATTCCTAGAGTAGATGATTGTGTAGATAAAGTTGGAAAGGCAAAGTTCCTTACAAAGATTGATTTATTGAAAGGGTATTGGTGTGTTCCATTAACGGACAGAGGTAGAGAGATTTCTGCATTTGTAACTCCATCTGGGTTATATGAGTATAATGTTCTTCCATTTGGGATGAAGAATGCCCCAGGTACTTTCCAGAGGATGATTAACTTTGTGATTCAGGGATTGAAAGATACTGATGCTTATATTGATGATTTAGTGACAGGAAATGATACTTGGGAAGCACACATTATTGCGATGGAGAAATTGTTTGAAAGGCTTTCAAAAGCTAACTTAACTATTAATTTAGCTAAGAGTGAATTTGGACATGCCACTGTGACTTACCTTGGTTATGTTGTGGGTCAAGGTAAGGTAGCTCCTGTTCAGGCAAAAGTTCAGGCAATTTTAGAGATTCCCACTCCAACGGGGAAAAAAACTCTCAGAAGGTTTTTGGGAATGGTAGGATATTATCGGAAATTTTGTAAGAATTTTGCTAATGTTGCCCTTCCATTAACTAACCTTCTGCGGAAGAATGAGAAATTTGTATGGACGGTGCCTTGTCAAGAAGCATTTGAAAAATTGAAAACAATGATATGTCAACAACCTGTGCTTAAGGCACCTGACTTTGGAAAACCTTTTTCATTGGCTGTAGATGCTAGTGATGAGGCTGCAGGAGCAGTATTAATGCAAAGGAATGAGGGTGATGAGGTTGATCATCCAGTAGCTTACTTTTCTAAGAAATTTAATAAGCATCAAAGAAATTATTCAACAATAGAGAAAGAATTGTTATCTCTTGTTAGCTTTGGAATATTTTGAGGTATATGTTAGTACAACTCAGAAACCACTTATTGTTTACACTGATCATAATCCGTTAGTTTTCCTGAGTAAGATGAAAAACAAAAACAGAAGATTATTAAATTGGAGTTTGATGTTACAAGAGTACAATATTGTGATAACTCATATTAAAGGTAAAGATAATGTGGTTGCTGATTGTCTATCTCGATGTTGAATGTACACTGTAATTTTTTTTTATGGAGTGGTTTTTTTTCCAATTGTAACACTCCTACTGTATTGTGAGTTATAAGCTGTTATATGATGGTGTTGTGTATTATATATGTTATAAAATTATACCTTTGTTTTTCTTGTAAGCAATTGTTAAAAATTTTTGTTCTTGTCAGACCAAAAATGGTTTTTTTTTTGGAGGGAGGTGTTACGTACTCATGACACATGACAGTGGTGCCCTTGTCATGTGACTGGGGTTGAAGCTGTACTGGACTTGAGGTGATGGTCTTGTGATGGTGGTGACGTCATTTTCCCGCCAGTAGAGATCATGTGACGGTTTTTTTTTACAGGTTATAAAAGGTAGACCCCACCCTGTGAGGAGGGGCAGTTCGTGGCTGGATTTGCCAGGTTGACTTCATGCCACTGCGTGTTTTAAGAGATGACGCAGTTTAGTTGAAGGATGAAGTTTTTATTTAATGCCTAAAGTTTAAAAGGTTATTGCCAGCAGGTTCTTTATGATTCTGTTAGTTCGAGGAAATTAGTGGAGAGTGAAGATTCGAAGTTGGAAGTTAAAGATCGAGGAGAATCGCTTTCTACGGTGAAACGGGGGTGACCTTTGTTTGAGCCTTATTTGGAAGGATTTCGTTGACTATCTTCGTGTTAATCCCTGGGTAACCAGAAAGGATTGAAGGTAGTGGAGAAGGAAAGGTCAGTGCCTTTAAGCCGTTCTGTTTCGTGAATTCTTCGTGGGAAGTTCGATGTCGGGGATCGAAGCAAGCGACGTGAAAGAGAACCTAAATCGTCCTATAAAGTCTCTCCTTTTAAATGGACTGTGAGCATATCGAACTTTTGGCAATACCACTTTAAAGAACTGTTTTTGGAATATCACTTTAAGAGCTGTTTGGGCTGCCGCTCAGCAGCTGTTTCCGGTTACGGTAGTGTTTGTTTACTTTTGGGGGGTTTGTTTTCGGTGTTTAATAAACATGTTGTTTGTTATAAGAAACCCTTGCCGATCTCATATTTATTGTTGCTTGAATACGTAACATTAATTAAAGCCGATGGAGGTCTGTCGCCCAAGCCATCCAGGTGCAGTAAACGGGCAGCCTGCTCGCACCGTGAGAGTCCAAAAGTCCTGAGGAGCAGGGCTTTGAATTCCGTGTACTTGCTGTCTGCCGGGGGCGACTGTACGAACTCCGCGACCTGGGCCGCTGTGTCCTGGTCGAGGGAGCTCACCACGTAGTAGTAGCGGGTGTCTTCTGAGGTGATCCGGCGAACGTGGAATTGGGGTTCGGCTTGCTGGAACCATAGGTTCGGTCGCTGTGTCCAGAAACCCGGCAGTTTCAACAAAACCGCATGAACAGAGGCGGCGTCGGTCATTTCTGGTCCAAAAATCGTTTGGACCATCGGGGTCACCAATTGTAGCGGTGTGCTACACGCAGCGCTAAGATTACGACACGGAGTCGGTAACTGCAGTCGAAGGAAAAACTTTATTCGAAAATCCTCAGCCTCACTTTTAAGCCTCCCTCAACCTGCCACCCGTGGCGCAGAGGCTCCAAAGCTCTGTGCTCGCAAACCCCCGTAGGCTATCTAATTGTGAGACGGTTTGGATGTGCCAGGAAATGGGTCGCCACAATACCATCAAAATTGGCCTTTCTCCAGTTTAGAACTGTTAATTTAGCAATTCAATACAAGTAATATAACTATGAACTGTTCCTTCAAAGTTGGCCATTTCCTCCATTAATA
The DNA here is from genome assembly GCF_030144855.1 of Hypanus sabinus. Lineage (NCBI taxonomy): Eukaryota > Metazoa > Chordata > Chondrichthyes > Myliobatiformes > Dasyatidae > Hypanus > Hypanus sabinus. The sequence continues at coordinate 210,071,718 of NC_082706.1, read as the reverse complement.
TAGGAGCAGGATTAGCCCATATGACCCATCAAGTCTGCTCTACCATTCCATCATGGCTGATTTATTATCCCTCTCAACCCCATTTTCCTGCCTTCTCCCTGTAACCTTTGACGTCCTGGTTAATCAAGAACCTATCAGTCTCTGATTGAAATATACACAGTGACTTGCCATCTGTGGTGAATTGCACAGACTCACAACTCTCGGAATAAAGAAATTCTTCCGTATCTCTGTTCTCAGTGGACAACTCTCTATACTGAGGCTGCATCTTCTTACACTATTAGAAACATGCTCTGCATGTCCACTCGATCTGAGCCTTACAATATTCGATGTTTCAATAACATCCCTCTTCTCCCCACCCCACCCCCCTTCCAGCGAGTACAGGCTCAGAGCCATCAAACGCTGCTCATCCATTACCCTGTTCATTCCTTCGATCATCCTCATGAACCTTCTATGGAGCCTCTCCATTGCCACCACCTTTTCTTAGGTAACAAGCCAAAACTGCTCTCAGTACTACCAAGTGTGGTCTGACCAATGCCTTATAAAGCCTTAGCATTACATCCTTGCCTTTGTAATCTACTCCTCTCAAAATCAATGCTAACATTGTATTTATGTTCCTCACAGTGACTCAACCTGCACATGGACTCCCAAGTCCTTCTGCACTTCGTATTTTTTTTTCCCCTCCCATTTTGAAAATAATCTATGCCTTAACAAAGTGCATGACCATATATTTTATCTGCCACTTCCTTGCCTATTCTCCTAATCTCCAAGTCCTCTGCATGTTCCCTGCTTTCTCAGCACTACCTGCACCTGCACTTCATATTGTCCATATAAAGCCTCACCATTACATCCTTCAGCTAAGTTTGGTCATTGCTGAAGGTTTGTGTTCCCCTTTCTAAGACTACAATAACTCCTTCAACCAATGGTTCAAATTTAATTTCCTTTAGATTAATATCAACTAAAATTGATCAAATTCCTTCAAAGAGCCTCGTATGGTTTTCCTATGTTAAATGCTGTATATTAAGTCCTGCTGAAGTGTCTCGGGCCAAAGCGTCAACTGTTTACTCTTTATCATAGATGCTGCCTGACCTGCTGAGTTCCTCCAGCATTTTGTGTGTGTTGCTTGGATTTCCAGCATCTGCAGCTTTTCTCTTGTTTATATTAATGCATGTTATTATTGTAGATTTTGAAATCAATTCTGTCCCATTAACTAAGTGTTCTATTTTATACAGGAACTTTTGAAAAATTTATCAACGTGGTCTCTGCACGAAATGCTGTAGGACATGATGAATATGGAAGGCTTGTTCTATTCCATGCTGATGGACAGACTGGAGAAAGAGGGTAAGGTGCACTTGTTAGCCTCTGTTCTTTACAGAACCAATATGTTCACCAAAAATAAGCATTTTTTATATACAGTGGATTCCAGTTAATTCGGACACAAACTATTTTGAACTGAGTAACAAATTATGTAACTTGACCATAAGATCTAGGAGCTGAATTAGACCGTTTGGCCCAGCTGGCCTGTTCTTCCTCACAGCCCAATCTCCTACCTTCTTTTTTTAATTAAGTGCAATTGTGAGCAATAGCCAGCTGATTAAGTCAACTAGTTCCCAAAGAGTTTCAGGACTCCTGATGAAGGGTTTCGGCCTGAAATGTCGTCTCTACCTCCTCCCATAGATGTTGTCTAGCCTGCTGAGTTCTGCCAGCATTTTGTGTTTTTTATTTAGTTCCCAAAGAGAACTCTGACAGGCCAATCAGATGGTTCACTGCTGCTCAGCGATGGAACACAAAAAAAAATCACTTACAATTAAGAAATATTTTAAAATAGTAGAAATCCTGGAGTCATGATGATAATGATGAAGTCTGCTGGAGAGAGACATTTATACACATGCTGACCTCTATAATTCCAAGAGATTGAAGGATAAGGTTGCAGGGTGGCAAAACGTGACAGGAGCTCTTGGAACTCAAAACTAATCCCTACCGGGAGAAAACAGCACCTAATCTTTCTCTGTATCCCTTCATGCCCTGACTAATCAAGAATCTATCAAACTCTTGTCTTAAATATACCCAGTGACTTGGCCTGCACAGCCACCTGTGGTAAGGAATTCTGCAAATTCACCACTCTGTGGCCAAAGAAGTCCCTCCTCATCTCTGTTCTAAATGGACATCCCTCTAAATGAAATACAACACGACAGAACTGATCCTAATGCTTATTGGAGGAAGTTCATCCAGTGTATGTTGCGTGTACTTTTCACTGTAAATAAACAAAATCAGTGGAGACATATAGATGGTGTCTGGATAAATTCCCCCATCGATAACTATTAGGAACTAATTTGTTGCTCAGTTAAATGGTAGCTTTCCTTTTTTAAACCTTTTTATTTATTTCCATGAAAGTTCAACAAATTGGAGCAGCTGCTGAATTAGGCTAAAATATACTGATCATGATGTGTCCCAATTAACTGGGATTCACTGTATCTGGAAGAGCAGTTGAAGCCAAAGCTTCCTAGGCTATGGATCACTTTGGTTAATTAGCATTATTTGTCACATGTCTAAGTATACAGTGAAATATGTCGTTCATGTCAACCAGCAATGCAATGCAAAGATGTGCCGGTGGCCAACGTAGCGTGCCCGCAACTTATTAACCATTACTAACCTGTACATCAACCGGAACACCCGGAGTAACCTCAAGCGATCACGGAGAATGTACAAACTTCTTACGACAGTTATTGGAATTGAACCCTAATCTTACAGATGGCACTGTAAAGTGTAACCAATTTTTTTGGCTTGGACATAGTGATCATTTGTAAATTTTATATTTATTGTACATTGTTTTTTATTATTATTGTTTTCAAAGTACACTTATCTAAGTATACAACCCTGGGATTTGTCTTCTTGCACACAGCCGTAAAACAGACACAATACAACCTGTTTAAAGAAAACCCCCACACAAGACCATCAGACATGAGAGGGGAAAAAAAAGTAAACTGTGCAGTCAACAAAAATGATGTAAATATCACACGCAACATTAAACATCAGACTAGAATCCCCGAAAGTGAGTCTACAGCCATGAGCCACTGAGGTGAGCAGAGCCAGTCCAGGAGATGATGGCCATGGCCACAGCTGCCAAGTTGGTCAGTTCTCGGTTGTGTCAATGGCTACAGACCTTGATTAAGTAAGAACAAGAAATAGGCGCAGGAGTCAGCCATCTGGCCCCTCGAGTTGCTCCGCCATTCACTAAGATCATGGCTGATTTGGCCATGGATTTATCTCCACCTACCTGCCTTTTCCCCATAAACCTTAATTCCCCTACTATGCAAAAATCAATCATATCCAACCTTGTCTGAAATATATTTACTGATGTAGCCTCCACTGTAGCATAGACAACCACATTCAGTACTGAAGGCATTAAACATCAAACCACAGCCTAAAGTGAGTTCATGGTATCAAGCCACAAGACTCCGAGGTGATTGAATCTTGGGACGCAAGATGCCTGCACTTTCTGCTGGCAACAGCAGGAGGGAGTCCAGTCAAACACAGGCAGACGGTATTGAACACCCCTTCATTTTCCACTCTTGTCCTTGTCAGTTTTAATCTTGCTCAGAGCTTTAATCAGCACGAGATACTGGAGCCAAGCACAATTTCATATTCCGCCTTTAGGAATCAATGCAGCGTACACCCCCAGTGACGGCCATAGCTGCACTCCACCCCCAGGAAATCATAGAAGTGCCTGATCATTCAGTCTGCCCAAAAATACACACTTAAAAGGGAAACCAAAGGCTGAAATCAATCCTAGTTCAGAAGAAGTAGTATATTTAAAAGAATAGTTTTTTAAGCTACCTGTAAGATGCTGCTGTTGGTCTCTGGATCTCCATCTTGCTGGATCTTTATCTTTGGTGTTGTGCTGCAGCTAACCTGGAGTAACAGTGATTTTGTTCTCCTTTACACTTGTGTACAGGAAAGGGCTTTCAACAATCTAGAATCTTGAAAATTCTTGATGTCCTCCATTTCCATTGTTCTTTCTGGAGGATGGGGTTTGCAGTACTTCCACCTCCCGTGGAGTGTCTGCAACCTTTTGTCTTGTAGAAGGGATGGTTTCATTTACAGAGGTTTTCAGTTTTCAAAAAATCTGCAATATTGGTCATACATTCCTTCCCATTACAATGGATTCAGGGTCTTTTGAAAATAATTATGATCTGCAAAACATTGCTACTGCAGTGTTTCTTGAACTCTCAGCTGCACAGTGTGATTTGAGAGGATTGTGTTTGTATCTGTTAGCAGGTTGTAGGGAGAAGTATTCTGAGGCCAATCCTTAAACTGGAGTGCTGTGGGGTTGGACTTGCAAAACCACACAAGTGCAGAAAAAATAATAAACTCAAAGCACACTGCAGATGCTATGGTCAAAGCAACACATACAACACGCTGGAGGAACTCAGCACCCTTTGAAGGGTCTCGGCCCAAAACATTGACTGCTTGTTTCCACGGATGCTGCCCAACCAGCTGAGTTCCTCCAGCGTGTTGTACGTGTTGCAGAAAAATAATAAATGTCAAAAATGTCTTGATAGGGAAAGTGTCAGTCATAATGAGCCAGAGGTCCATTGACCTGTTTGCTGGGGTGGATAAGAATGCAAATGATGTGGTTCATTGGTCAGGAGATTGTGTTCAAGAGCTACGATATAATGTTGGAATATTGTGTTCCGTTCTGGTTGCCTCATTAAAGGAAGGACCTGGAAGCTTTAGAGTGCAGAGGAAATTTACCAGGATGCTGCCTGGACTAGAGGGCGTCTTGTGAAGACAGATTGAGTGAGCTGGGGCTTTTCACTTCGAAGTGAAAGAGATTGAGAGAGAGGCCTAATAGAGGTGTACAAGATAGAGGCATGGATCACGTGGTCAGCCAGAGACTTTATACTGGGGTGAAAATGGCTAATACTAGGGTGAATAATATTAAAGAGATTTGAGGAAAGTACGGGGGAGGGGGGTGGTCAGAAGTAAGCTATTTAATAGAGAGCGGTGGGTGTATGGAACATCCTGATGTGGTAAAGGCAGATTCATTAGGGGCATTTTTTAAAAAAAAACCTCTTAGGCAGATACATGGATGATTGAAAAATAGAAGGCTATGTAGGAGAGAAGGTTAGATTGATCTTAGAATAGGTTAGAAGGCCAACACAGCATCATGGCTTTTACTATGTTGCAATGTTTGATGTGTGAAACTTGGCAACTTGTGTTCTCATTGACCTGTGGATAGGGAGCCTCTTAACTTTCCATCAAGTAAAGATCCTTGGGTTTGTTTGACAACTGTCAAACATAACTTTGATTTTAATTAAATATAAATGGCCTTGGTTTTGTGCCGCCACTTTCAACCTCTCTCTCCGACGGGTGGAATTTCCCACCTGCTTCAAAAAGGCAATAATTATACCAGTGCCTTAACCACTTCCAGAACTTTCTGTTTCCCAAGAAACTTTTCTCTAGTTGTGGTAACTTCACGCACTTCATGCCTCCTGACACTGAAACCTCCACCGTACTGCAAATGTCTTCCACAGTGAAGACCAATGCAAAATGTTTATTCGGTTTGTCCGTTAATTTATTGACCCCCATACTGCTTCCCCAACATCGTTTTCCAGTGGTCCGATATCCACTCTTGCCTCTTTCACACTTTATGGATCTGATGAAACTTCTGCTACTTTTTATATTATTGGCCAGCTTACTTTTGTATTCCGTCTTTACTTTAACAACATTTTTTAGCCAGTCCTTATCGGGGGTCAGCGGTGGAGAGTGTGAAATGCGTCATGAAACTTGTGGCTCTGCAGCAGCAGTGTGTAATAACTATAAATTACAATGTCTATAAAATTAAAATTATCTAAGTGCAGAAAAAGTGAAAAAGTATTGAGGTAGTGTTCATGGGTTCTTTGTTCATTAAGAAATCTGAAGGTGGAGGGGAAGAAGCTGAACCAGAAGTATTGAGTGTGTGTCTTGTACCACCACCGTGCTGGTAGCAATGAGAAGAGGGCATGTCCTGGGTGATGAGGGTCCTTAATGATGCCTTTTGAAGATGTCCTCACTGCTGGGGAGGTTTGTGCAGATGTGGGACCTAGCTGAGCTTACAACTTCTTGCAGCTTTTTCCCATCCTGTGCAGTGGCCCCTCCATATCGGACAGTGATGCACCCCATTAAAATGCTCTGCACAGTACATCTGTAGAAATTTGCAAGTGTCTTTACTGAAATATTAATTCTGCTCAAACTCCTAATGAAACATAGCCACTGTTGTGTGTACCTTGCAATTGCATCAATATGTTGGACCCAGGATAGATAGATCCTCAGATGTTAACACTCAGGAACTGAAAGCTGCTCACCCTTTCCACTCCCGTTCCTTCAACTTTCCGTTCCTGAAGTCCACAATCAGTTCCTTGGTTTTACTGATTTTTGAATGCTCTGACACTGCTCAACCAGCTGATCAGTCTGGCTGCTGAAATCTGTTAACAATAATTGTGTTATTGGCAAATTTGCAGATTGGTGCTTGAGCTGTGCTTAGCCACGCGATCGTGGTTGTAGGGAGGGTGGAGCAGTGGGCTAAGCACTCATCTTGAGATGCACCAGTATTGATTGTCAGCAAGGTGGAGGTATTATTCCTCATCTGCACCAAATGTGGTCTCCCGGTGGGGATGAAAAGATCCAGTTACAGAGGGACGTTACAAAGGCAAACAAGAGAAAATCTGCAGATGCTGGAAATCCGAGCAACACACACAAGATGCTGGGGGATCTCAGCAGGCCCAGCAGCGTCTATGGAAAAAGGTACACTCAACGTTTTAGGCCAGAATGTACTTTTTTTCCATAGATGCTGCCTGGCCTGCTAAGTTTCTGCAGCATTTTGTGTGTGTTGTAGGCTTGCAAAGACCCAGATTTTGGAGCTTCCTGATTAAAACTGAGGGCACGATTGTGTTGAACACTGAGCAGTAACCAATAAACAGCAGCCTGACATGAGTGTTGTCAAGGTGATCCGAGGCGGAATGACGAGCCAATGAGATTGCATCAACTGTAGACCTGTTGTGGCGTAGGCAAATTGCAGTGGATCCAGGTCCTTGCTCAGGCAGGAGTTTATTGTGGCCATCGCACACCTGGTAGATGTGAGTGCCACCGCATGATTACTGCTCACCCTGCTCTTGGGCACTAGTGTAATTGTCACCCTTTTGAAGCAGGTGGGAACCTCTGACTGTAGTGGTGAGAGGCTGACTATGCCCTCAAACATTCCAGCCGGCTGGTTGGCGTCCTATAGCCTCCTGAGAAAGCAGAGGTGCTGTTGAGCTGTTTTGGCCGTGGTACCCACATGGTTGGACCAGCACAAACCTTCGGTCTCATTGGACAGGCAATGTCAGAAAAGGATTTGTTTTGAATTAACTGCAGTTTGAATTTATATTGCAGGCTAAATCTATGGGAGGTTGCCATGTTTTTAAAGAGCCAAGGGGTTATTAACGCCATTAATTTGGATGGAGGCGGATCGGCTACTCTGATACTTAACGGAACACTTGCAAGCTATCCATCAGATCACTGGTATGTACATATAAAGAATATCAAGTTTAGTACTAATTGAAGTTATAGAAGCAGATATTTTGGAGGAATGCTTTGTACACCTTTATAATTCATTAGTTTCATGTTGAGTTGGGACATTCTGAAATTATTTGCCTTGATTCTGATCTTTGCTATTGTTTTTGCAAAAATCGTTCTCCATTGAGGGAGGATGGAATACAGTGGATTCTGGTTAATTGGGGTACGTTAGGGCCAGAACATTTTGGCCCATTGAATGGCTGCCTCAATTAGCTGAAGTTTCATGGAAATTGTTAAAAAGGTATTACAGTTTAACTGAGTAGCAAACTGTGCATTTAAATCAAATACAGAACAAATTAGAACACTATCGATACCACTGCAATACTATAAAGCCATATTAGTTCCTAATACTTATCGACAGAGGAATTCATTCAGTGCGCACTGCGGTGTTCTTTTGATCAACTATAAATGAACAAAATCAGCACCAACACCTAGTACTTCAAAGGATGCTTTTGATGATTGTATCCTCCAAATATTCAATTTTATTGTAACTTAAGACCATAAGATATAGGAGCAGAATTAGGCCATTTAGCCCGTCAAGTCTGCTCCGGCATTTCATCATGGCTGATCCATTTCCCTCTCAACCCCATTCTCCTGCTTTCTCCTCATAATCGTTCACACCTTGACTGAACCTATCAATCTCCACTTTAAATATACTCAGTGGCTTGGTCTCCACAGTCGTCTCTGGCAATGAATTCCATACGTTCACCACCCTCTGGCTGAAGAAATTCATCCTCACCTTTGTTCTAATAGGATGTACTTCTATTCTGAGGCTGTGCCCTCTGGTCCAAGAATCCTCCACCATAGGAAACATGGTCTTCACATCCACGCTATCTAGACCTTTCAACATTCGACTGGTTTCAATAAGTTCCCCCTCTCATTCTTTGAAATTCCACGAGTACAGGCCCAGAACCATCAATCATATTGTAAACCTTTCGTTTCTGGAATCATTCTTGTGAACCACCTCTGAACATTCTCCAATGTCAGCTCATCTATTATTAAGGATGAGGTTTGGGGTACCTGGAGACTAATGATAAAATAAGTCAAAGTCAGCATGGTTTATGTCAAGGGAAATCTTGCCTCACAAATCTGTTGGATTTCTTTGAGGAAGTAACAAACAGAATGGACAAAGGAGAGGCTGTGGATGTCAGTTACTTGGATTTTCAGAAGGCATCTGAAAAGGTGTCACATGAGGCTGCTTAACAAGATAAAGTCCTATATGTTACAGGAAAGATACTGGCACAGATAGGGGAATGGCTGACAGGAAGAAGGTAGCGAGTGGGAATAAAAGGGGCCTTTTCTGGTTGGGTGCAGGAACTAGTGGTCAGAATGTATTAATTCTTTTTTCTTTTGTATTTGCAGTTTGTTGACTTTTGCACTTTAGTTGTTTGTCCGTCCTGTTGGTGGTGGTCTTTCATTAATCTTATTGTGTGTCTTGAATTTAAGCCCCGAAGAAAATGAATCACTTGGTGGCATACTGCCTATGTGGTTTGAAAATAAGTTTACTTTGAACTCTGAGACAGTCGGTCAATGCATACGAGCTATCTTTTGTATTTATGTTTATTGCATTATTATTATGCTCTTTATCATATTGTGGGGTTTTTTGTGCTGCATCAGATCCGGAATAACAATTATTTCATATTCCTTTACACTTGTGTACTGGAAATGACAAAACAATCTTAAATCTTGAAATACATCATTGTGTCAACAACCACAGTCCGAGGATGTGCTTGAGTCGCCATGCTTCCAACGCCAATATAGCATGCCTGTAACTTACAAACTCCTAAACAGATTGGCTTTGGAACGTGGGACCCATGTGGTTACGGAGAGAACTCATTACAGGCAGAGGCAGGAATTAAACACTCAACTGCTTTTTACACTGTATATCGATGATTTAGATTGTGGATTAAATGGTTTTGTGGCTAAGTTTGCGGATGACACCGAGATAGGTGGAGGAGCAGGAAGTGTTGAAGAAATGGAAAGGTTACAGAGAGACTTGGTCAGTTTAGGAGAGTGGGCAAAGAAATGACATATGAGATGCAAAATTGAGAAATGTACGGTTGTGCATTTTGGAAGAAGAAATAATTGGGCAGATTATTTAGATGGGGAGAAAATTCAAAAATCGGAAGTGCAAAGGGACTTGGGGGTCCTCGCGCAGGATACCCTAAAGGTTAACCACCAGGTTGGATCAGCAGTAAGGAAAGTGAATGCTATATTGTCATTCATTTCAAGAGGAATAGTGTATAAGAGTAAGGAGGTGTTGATGAGGCTCTATGGGGCATTGGTGAGACCTCATTTGGAATTAAGTGCGGTTTTGGGCCCCCTATCTTAGAAGGGATGTACTGATGTTGGAGAAAGTTCAGAGAAGATTTACGAGGATGATTTACAGGGGCTAACATATGAGGAGTGTTGGTCAGTTCTTGGACTGTATTCATTAGAGTATAGAAGAATGAGAGGGGATCTCATAGAAACATTTCGAATGTTGAAAGGGTTGGACAGAGTAGATGTGGAAAGGCTGTTTCCCTTGGTGGGTGAGTCCAGGACAAGAGGCCACAGTCTTAGAATTAGAGGGCACCCATTTAAAACAGATGAGGAGAAATTATTTTAGCTAGAGGGTCATGGATTTATGAAATTCGTTGCCACGTACAGCTGCGGAGGCCCGATCATTGAGGATGTTTAAGGAGGAGATTGACAGGTACCTAATTAGTCAGGGTATCAAGGGATATGGGGAAAAAGCCGGAAATTGGAACTGGATGGGAGAATAGATGGTGGAGTTGTGGAGCAGACTCGATGGGCTGAATGGCCTACTTCTGCTCCTTTATCTTGTGTGAAATCTTGAATGGGGCTATCTGTTTGGTTAATTGCAACAATAGAATTTGTCTGGAGTAATCTGGGGCAAGAGGAGCAAACCAGGTTAATTTGTTCATTTCTTCTGTTTCTACTCCCTGTTAGTAAGATCTTTCTCCCTTCCACCCTCGTGCTTCATTTTCCTGCCTTTTTCTTCCTTGTCCTTGTAATGCTTAACAAACAATAACAAGAAGCGAGTTTTAGGCCTCATCCTTGACTTCCAAAGAACCTTGGATCAAAAACATCAATTTCCAACAGCCCTGAGAACAGGGGCATCTGCAGGTATGCAATCATTGATCGCTGGCACTTTAAGGAGTTAGCTTACTACTACATTACTGTGCCACCCCACCAGACCTGGATTTTCATCCTGTGATTAGAATGCAAACAATCAACAAAACCAATACAATCTTTACTGGAGTACAACTAGTCAGAGCCTCAGCTGAAGTGAAATCAAGCCATAACTACTTTGCAAGACTACACCTAACAGCTAAAAGCCAAAGGTTCAGTATTCTAAACAGACGGCACTTCAGAGGCATTTGAAAAGAGTGAATGAGCAGATTAGGGTTTTAACTTTTTATTGCAGTTGCTTCTTTTGGTTGTCAGTAACTGCACTTGATTTTTGCACTGGAGTAAGATGAATTTTTCATGCTCCTCGTGATCTTCCGTGAAGTTCAAACAGAAATGGAAATGCCATCCTGATGGCATGAATATCGATTTCTCCTTCTGGTACAAAATTTTCCCGACCCCTTCCCCTCTTCTTCTATTCCCCACTCTGCCCTCTCCTCATCTACCTCCTGGTGGGTCCTTTCTTCTCTTTCTCTTCTGGTCCACTCTACTCTCCTAATAGACTCTTTCCTCTCCAGCCCTTTACCTTTCCTACCCACCTGGATTCACCTAACACCTAGCTATCCTCCTTCCTCTCGCTCCAACCTTTTTATTCTGGAGTCCTGAAGAAGGCTCTCGGCTTGAAATGTTCTCTGATTATTCATTTCCATAGATGCTGCCTGGCCTGCTGAGTTCCTCCAGCACTTTGTGTGTGTTGTAATAGTAACTGGAAACTGATTATTTCTATTGAGTCAGAAGACTCTGGATTCCAGTTAATTGGACCACTAGCTAATCAGGGCAGCTGCTTTTTGCAACAGCTCTCAAAAAACAAAAGCCAACTGTGAAAATAGGCAGGATTCATTTTTTGGGCAGAAGAAACTTCAGTCTAATCAAGGACAGGGGAAGCACCCTGGACAAGCCAGTTATCTTTGTTTTCCCCCCTTTTGTTGACTCTGAACTGATTCTTACTCTTGGACAATCTAATCAGAGAAATAAACCGGAGACCATTCTGAGAGGAGTAAATACTTGTTATGTAAAATGCCAGACCTGAAATCGGTAATCTTGTTGGACTCTGTCTGGTTTGGAACAGTAAGAGTGTAAAGACACAAATACACAAGGCTGGGGTGGGCAGAGCCATGGAACGATGTTGGTTGCAGCCCTGTACAATGACCAGTAAGGTGTCCTTGAGCCAATGGGATGGAGATCCAATGGTTCAACTGATGAGGGACAGTACAAGATTCAGAAGCTCCAAATACTCAGGGGTGATAACTCTCCAGCAGTCAGAGACCAACCATCACAGATGAGGAGAACCCCACGGACGTTTGCATTTTTTTTTTAAAAAATCAATAAATAATGCAAAAGAGGACAACAAGGTAGAGTTGATGTAGTTCCCATAAAGCTGATGGCGGGGTCGGGGTTGGGGGGGGGGGAAGTGGCACATTAATCAGTACATGTGGCTCTGTACCAACTCCGCGATGATAGTATCAAGAAGAGAGCATGTCTCCGATGGTGATCATCATCGTCATTCTCATGTGCCATGTCGTATGACATGGGCAATCATGATCATAATTGTTCTAGCAAGTTTTTTTACAGAAGTGGTTTCCCATTGCCACCTCCTGGGCAGTGTCTTTACAAGACGGGTGACCCCAGCCATTATCAATATTCCGAGATAGTCTGCCCGGTGTCAGTGCTAACATAACCCGGACTTGTGATATGCACCAGCTGCTCTTACGACCATCCACCACCAGCTCCCATGGCTTCTCGTACTCCTGACTGGGTGGGGGGGGGGGAAGGGAGGCAACAAAGCAGGTTCTACCCCTTGCTCAAGGGTGACCTGATGGCCAGCGGAGGGAAGGGGCACCTTACACGTCCTTTGGTAGAGACGTAACTCTACCCCACTACCCTTCATGATGGTAATTACTGTCCACTTAAAAGGAAAAGTTGTTGTAAATTAGCTAGTGAAGCAGACTGGATAACTTAACTTACCTCAATACTGAACTGATCCAACTGCCTGAGGACTCGTTCTCACTAGTTATTGCTTATTTATTTATTTTCCTTTTTTTGTATTTGCAAAGATTGTTGTCATAGAAATATAGAAAACCTACAGCACATTACAGGCTTTTCGGCCCACAAAGTTGTGCCAAACATGTCCCTATCTTAGAAATTACCAAGCTTACCCATAGCTCTCTATTTTTCTAAGCTCCATGTACCTATCCAAGTCTCTTAAAAGACCCTATTGTATTTGCCTCCACCACCTTTGCCAGCAGCCCATTCCACACACTCACCACTCTCTGTGTATTTAAAAAAAACAACAACAACTTACCCCTGACATCTCCTCTGTACCTATTCCCCAGCACCTTAAACCTGTGTCTTCTTGTGGCAGCCATTTCAGCCCTGGAAAAAAGCCTCTGACACAATCAATGCCTCTTATCATCTTACACACCTCTTTCAGGTCACTTCTCATCCTCCAAGGAGAAAAGGCTGAGTTCACTCAACCTGTTCTCATAAGGCATGCTCCCCAATCCAGGCAACATCCTTGTAAATCTCCTCTTCACCCTTTCTGTGGTTTCCACATCCTTTCTGCAGTGAGGCGACCAAAACTGAGCACAGAACTCCAAGTGGGGTCTGACCAGGATCCTATATAGCTGCAATATTACCTCTCAGCTCCTAAATTCAATTCCACGATTGATGAAGGCCAATACACCATATACCTCTTAACCACAGAGTCAACCTGCACAGCTGCTTTGAGCGTCCTCTGGACTCGGACCCCAAGCTCCCTCTGATCCTCCACACTGCCAAGAGTCTAACCATTAATACTATATTCTGCCATCATATTTGACCTACCAAAATGAACCACCTCACACTTATCTGGGTTGAACTCCATCTGCCACTTCTCAGCCCAGTTTTGCATCCTATCAATGTCCCACTGTAACCTCTGACAGCCCTCCGCACTATCCACAAAACCCCTAACCTTTGTGTCCCTCCACTTCCTCATCCAGGTCATTTATAAAAATCACAAAGAGTAAGGGTCCCAGAACAGATCCCTGAGTCACACCACCAGTGACTGACCTCCAAGCAGAATATGACCTGTCTACAACAACTGTTTGCCTTCTGTGGGCAAGCCAGTTCTGGATCCACAAAGCAATGTTCCCTTGGATCCTATGCCTCCTTATTTTCTCAATAAGCCTTTCATGGGGTACCTTATCAAATGCCTTGCTGAAACCCATATACACTACATCTACTGCTCTTCCTTCATCAATGTGTTTAGTCACATCCTCAAAAAATTCAATCAGGCTCGTAAGGTACGACCTGCCCTTGACAAAGCCACGCTGACTACTCCTAATCATATTATACCTGTCCAAATATGTATGGCTTTTCATTGACTCTACTGTATTTATTTATATTTACTGTGAATGCCTGCAAGAAAGTGAATCTAAGGGTAGTATATGGTCAGATTTATGTACATTGATAATAAATTTACTTTGAACGAATCTTGAATGCTGGCGAGGATGCCCACCCCCCTTCCCCCAGGCGAGCAGACACTCAGTCTGGCTAAAGCTGAGGTGAGGTAGACCCTGGCCAGAATCAACCCACACAAAGCTGTGGGGCCTGATAATATGTCAGGTTGAGTTCTGAAAGGCTGTACAGTCCAGCTGACGAATAAACTCAACATCTCTCTGGAGCAGTCTATTGTCCCCATAACAAGAGAGAAGGTTCTTGAGAAACTGAAAGGTCTTAAGGTGGATACCTCACCTGGACCAGATGGTGTCCACCCCAGAGTTCTGAAAGAGGTGGCTGAAGAGATTGTGGAGCCATTAGTAAAGATCTTCTGAGAATCACTAGAGTCTGGAATGGTTCTGGAAAATTGCAAATGTCACTCCACTCTTCAAGAAGGGAGGGAGACAGAAGAAAGGAAATTATAAGCCAATTAGTCTGACCTCAGTGGTTTGGAAGACGTTGGAGTCAATTATTAAGGATTAGGTCTCAGGGTACTTGGACACAGATGTTTTCCTCAAGAGAAAATCTTCCCTGACAAATCTGTTGGAATTTGAAGAAGTAACAAGCAGCATAGACAAAGGAGAATTGGTTGATGTTGTGTACTTAGATTTTCAGAAGACCTTTGACAAGGTGCCACACATGGGGCTGATTAACAAGCTACGAGCCAATGGTATTACAGGAAAGATACTAGCATAGACAAAGCAGTGGCTGATTAGCAACAGACAGAGTGGAATAAAGGGAGCCTTTTCTGACTGGCTGCCAGTGACTAGTGGTGTTCCACAGGGGTCTGCGTTGGGACTGATTCTTTTTACGCTAAATGTCAATGATTTTGATGATGACTTTGTTGCAAAGTTTGCAGATGATATGAAGATAGGTGGAGAGACAGGTAGTTTTGAGGAAGTAGAGAGGCTATAAAAGGACTTGGACAGATTAGGAGAATGGACAATGATGACAAATGGAATACAGTGTCGGGAAGTGAATGGTCATGCACTTTGGAAGAAGAAATGAAAGGGTTGATTATTTGCTAAGTGGAGAGAACATACAAAAAATGGAGGTGCAAAGGGACTTGGGAATCCTTGTGCAGGTTTCCTAAAGGTTAATTTGCAGGTTGAGATTGTGGTGAGGAAAGAAAATGCAATGTTAGCATTCATTTCAAGAGGACTGGAATATAGAAGTACTCTTCACATGGAATATTGTGAGCAGGTTTGGGCCCCTTATCTTACAAAGGATGTGCTGTAACTGGGGAGGGTTTGAAGGAGGTTCTTGAAAATGATTCCAGGATTGAATGGCTTGTCATATGAAGAGTGTTCGATGGCTCTGGGCCTGTATTCACTAGAGTTCACAAGAGTGAGGAGTGACCTAATTGAAACCTATCAAATGGTGATAGTTGGATGTAGAGAGGATGTTTCCTATGTTGGGAAAGCCTAAGACCAGAGTATAGAGCCTCATAACAGAGGGGCATCTTTTTAGAATGGAGATGAGGAGTACTTCCTTTAGCCAGAGCATTGTGAATCTGTGGAATTCTTTGTCAAGTCTATGTATACTTAAGGCGGTAGTTGATAGATTCTTGATTGGTCAGGACATAAAGGGATACGGGGAGAAGGCAGGAGCTTGTGGTTGAGTGGAAAATTGGATCAGCCATGATGAAATGGCGGAGCAGACTCGATGGTCCAAATGGCCTAATTCTGCTCTTATATCTTGTGGTCTTGTGGTTTTCGAGTGCCAAAGAAAGCAACAGTAACCTGCCTAAATGACTATCGTCCACATATAACAGTTACAGCGTGGAAACAGGCCAATCTCAGCCCTTCTAGTCATGCCGTGGCATTAGCATTGACCGTTATGAAATGCTTTGAGAGACTGGTCATGGAGTACGTTCGTGCCTTTCTCCTGGTTACACCGGACCCTTTTTGAGTCCACTTATCGCTCAAATCGATGCGCTGACTATGCAATAGCCTCTGCCCTTCTCTCTGTCCTGTCCCACCTGGAAAATGGGCTCTCGTATGCCAGACTGCTGTTTATTGTTTATTATGTCAATTCATCATTCGACACAATCATACCCCAGAAACTGGTGGGGTAACTGTCCTCGCTGGGTCTCAACATCCCCCTCTGCATCTGGATACCTGACATTAACAGTGAGGCCACAGTCAGTCTAGGAAGGTAGTATTGTCTCTCGTCCCCTTACGCTGGGCACTAGTGCACCACCCCCCAGGCTGTGTGCTCATCCTGCTCCTGTTCACACTGCTGATGCATGACTGTGTCGCAGGATCTAGCTCAAACTGTCATCAAGTTTGTGGATGATGCAACGGTGGTTGGCCTTAACAAGAACGATGATGAGACGGAGTGTAGAGAGAAAGTGGAGCGGCTGGTGGATAGTCGTCAGAAGAACAACCTAAGCCTGAATGAGGAGAAGACTAAGGAAATTATTGTGGACTTCAGGAAGGTGCAGACAAACCATCCTCCTCTGTAGAGAGTGTGAAGTGCACAAAGTTCCTGGGAATTCACATCAGGGATGCCCTCACCTGAACCCTTATTATCTATCACCTCAGCGTCTCCACAACAGACCGTAAGAACAGGTGAGAGGATCATCAATAGGTTCAATCGGTACATTTCATGTCAGAGAAACGTATACAATATACATCCTGAAATTACTTTTTTTCGCAAACATCCACGAAAACAGAGGAGTGCCCCAAAGAATGTATAACAGTTAAACATTAGAATCTCAAAGCCCCCTCCCACACACAAGCAGCAGCAAAGCGACGACCTCTCCCCTCCACCGAGCACTCCATAGGGGTCTCCCTACGGTCCATTGGGGACGCTTGTCAGGAGCGCTGCGTACGCAGGGCCCTTAGTATGGTCAAGGATCCCACCCGTCCATCCAGTATTCTCATTGACTTTTGACCGTCAGGCACGAGACTCTGATGTATAAAAACAGGAACGGTCAGGATGGGAATCAGTTTCTTCCGCCATGCTGTTTGGTTTCTGAACTCCAGGCTGGATCATATTTGAAGTGTCACTAATTAACCTGTTCCTTACCTTACAACATTTAATAGTAAAATATTTTAGTTATTTATGTATAATTCATCTGTAGAGCTTGTCCTTGCCTTCGTAAGTTACCGTGTGTTATGTGTACTACTGCACCTTGCACCCTGGTTCGGAGAAATGTTTTGTTTCTGTATACATTATATACGTGAAATACATGACAATGTACATTAAATGACAATAAACCTCACCTGACTTGCCTTGAACTCTGAATCGGGGATCCACATACAAAGGAGGCCCTATAAAGGCCTCAGTTCAGTTGATATTTTGGCCAGTGCTCTGTTATATATTATAGTCCTATTTTTCAGTTTGAGTTTTAAAATTCACCCGGATTTCCATTTGAAGCCCACATGTGGAAATCTTTGGAAGCTATTAAAAACATTAAGATACAAATCTAATGGTTAATTCAGCTAAGCTGGTCACAATGTTTCCTAACAGGGATCTCTGCATTTTGAAGGGGATTTTTACACTTTTGTTTAAGACTGAGGGGCAGAATTAGGCCATTCAGTTCATTGAGTCTGTTCTGCCATTCCATCGTGGCTGATTTATTATCCCTCCCAACCCCATTCCCTTGCTTTCTCCCTGTAATTATTGACACCCTGACTAATGAAGACCCTATCCTCCACCACTATAAAAATACCCAATGACTTGTCCTGCACAGCCATCTGTGGCAATGAAATCCACAGATTCACCCTCTGCTTGAGAAATTCCTCCACATTTCTGTTCTAAATGGACAACCCTCTGTTCTAAGGTTGTACCTTCTGGTTTTACACCCTAACAGTATAGGAAACATCCTCTCCCCACCCACTTTCAATATTTGATAGGTTTCAATGAGATTTCTCCCTCATTCTTTTAAACTCCAGTGAGTACAGGCCCAGAGTTGTCAAACTCTCCTCATTGCCAGAATCTTTCCAATGCCAGCACATCCTTCCTTCATTAAGAGGCCCCAAACCGCTCAGAATACTCTATATGGAGCCTGACCAGTGCCTTATAAGGCCTCAGTATGTACTTGTGTAATAACAATATCCCATTCAGTTTTTGATGTGAAATCTTGTGGTTCAACATTGAAGACTGCCAGTCCTTTAGTGAGTTAACTGAACTGGTCCATGAATATTAAACTGAAACCAAAATGCTGTGTCCTGTCGACTTTCTGAAGTCAGAAATCTTTCCTTTAACAGTAAATCTGATCCCATGTGGCGCTGTCCTCGTTCTGTTTCCACGGTCATATGTGTACATGAACCTGAGTGTGTACCCCCAGACTGCAGTGGGCATGGAGACTGTTTACTTGGAGTTTGTTACTGCTCTGGCTTTTGGTCTGGACCATCGTGTGACCTACTGAACTGTGGACCTTTAAACTGTACCATCCATGGAATCTGCTCCGAGGGTAAGTTTCAACCATTTCATTTAGTAAAATGAAAAGCAACCATTATACAGTTAGTTGGGACACATTGGGCCCAGTACATTTTGGCCCAATTAAGCAACTGTCCCAATTAGCTGAAGTTTCATGGAAGTAGTAAAAAGGTGTTAAAAAAAAGACAAATTACTATTTTAACTGAGTAACAAATTATGTATTTAAATGAAATACAGAATAAATTAGAACATCAATACTACTACAGAACTATAAAACTGTATTAATTCCTAATAGTTATCTTCAGAGGAATTTATCCAGTGTACACTGCTCTGTTCTTCAATTGACTGTAAATGAACAAAATCAGTGCAGACACCTAGTGTAGTTAATGTATTGCTTTCATACAATGCTTTTGACAATTGCATCCTCCAAATCTTCATTTTCATTGAAACAGTCAAGATGATTATCAGTACTTTAAAATTCTTTGTAGGTTCTAACTTGCTGAAGTAGTGAAATTATTTCATATTCAGGGAGCTAGGGCTTTACTCTTTGGAGGAGAGGAGGATCAAAGGAGACATGTTAGAGGTGTAAAAGATATTAAGAGGAATAGACAGAGTGGACAACCACTGCCTCTTCCCCAGGGCACCACTGCTCAGTACAAGAAGACATGGCTTTAAGGTAAGGGGAGGGAAGTTCAAAGGGGATGTTAGAGGAAGGTTTTTACTCAGAGAGTGGTTGGTGCATGGAATGCACTGCCTGAGTCAGTGGTGGAGGCAGATACACTAGTGAAGTTTAAGAGACTACTAGACAGGTATATGGAGGAATTTAAGGTAGGGGGTTATATGGGAGGCAGGGTTTGAGGGTCGGCACAACTTTGTGGGCCGAAGGGCCTGTAATGTGCTGTACTATTCTATGTTCTATTCACTTTTGGCCATTTCTGGCGTCCCCACGCCTGAATGCTTGAAACCACGGTGAGCAAAGCCAGTAAGGTAGTTCTGAATTTGTGGAAAATTTATTGCTACAGGCAGCAGTGGAGGCCAGCTCATTGGTTGTATTTAAAGCAGAGCTTGATTGGTTCTAAGATTGCAGTGAGAAGGCTGAGGAGGGGGGAGGAAAGGATCAGTCATGATGGAACAGTGGAGCAGACTAGATGGGCCATGTGGCCTAATTCTGCTCCTGTGCCTTAATTGTCTTGTTGCTTATTTCTCTCCAACTATCAGTGGGGGAAAAAAAATGACCTTTTTTTTAATATAAACACGTGCAACTGACACTATTTAAAAACTGTTCCCTCTAAGCGTGCTGTAGTGTCACATGTGACTGATGCTTGGTAGAATCCGTTCAGCAACAGTCTCCTGTTCCAAATAAGTGACATAGTGTCCCAAATAAACAAAGGAAATCCCAGCTATTTTCTGGATTAGTTTTTGTTTTTTAAGAGGTTTACCCTAAATAAGTGGTTGTCCGATTAACTAATGGCCCAATTAAGCAGAACGGACTGTATTTTGTTCAGCTAAATATTCTGATGTTAATAATTGGCAACTAGAGATGAAATTTCTGCACCAACTATATTATAGAGATTAATATTTGCAATTTGAATGTTGCTCTCAGCATTTAAGGTTTCTGGTTTAGTCATTGGTCCCTCAGTAACCGAGGTAGTTACGAGAGGTGACTTATAGAGGTGTACAAGATGATAAGAGGCAGAGATCGAGTGGAGAGGTAGAAATTTCCCAGTGTGGAAATGGCAAATATTAAGGAGTCCAATTTTAAGGTGATTGGAGGAAGGATGTCAGAGATAAAACTTGACACAGAGTGGTGGATGCGTGGAATGCATTACCAGGCCACTGGTAGAGGCAGGTACATTAGGGGCACATAGATAGGCATGTGGGTGATAGGAAAATGGAGGGTTATGTGAGAGTTAGATTGACCTTTGAAGACTGGCACAACATTGTGGGCTGAAGTGCCTGTACTGTGCTGTAGTGTCTGTGTAACCAGAACACCATTGAGGAGTTGTATTTCACACAAAGGTTGTGACTAACAACTGCACGATGGGAATATTAATGACAGAGTGTCAATTCTTAAATTCAGTGGCTCTCTGTGTCTGAAAACAACTTTGCATTCTTCCTCATTCAATTTCCACAAAAAATCAGTCCAGAGATCGTCAACATTTGATGTCCATTTAACAAATTCAAGAACAATTGTCCTCTCCCCACTCTGTATTTGTATTCAAAGGAGTTTAAATGAATCTGCATTTTCCCTCTTTCTTCTTTGATCCCTCAATTGCATTGGAAAAAGCTTGTTAATTGATTCTTTTAATTTTGCTCCTTGTGCTATCTCTGCTTCGTTGTCATCTTGTATGTCTCTATCAGGTCACCGCTCCAAAGAGAGAAGCTCAACCTTTCCTCTTGAGGCATGCTGGCTGATCCAGACAACATGCTGGTAAATCTCCTCCACCCTCTAAAGCCTCCACATCCTTCCTAGATCCCTCTAAGACCCCAAGATCCCTCTATTTCTTCACACTGCCAAGAATCCTGCCATTAACCATATAACAATCACAGCACGGAAACAGGCCATCTTGGCCCTCCTAGTCCGTGCCGAACCCTTAATCTCACCTAGTCCCACCTACCCGCACTCAGCACATAACCCTCCACTCCTTTCCTGTCCATATACCTATCCAATTTTACCTTAAATGGCACAACTGAACTGGCCTCTACTACTTCTACAGGAAGCTCATTCCACACAGCTATCACTCTTTGAGTAAAGAAATACCCCCTCGTGTTTCCCTTAAACTTCTGCCCCCTAACTCTCAAATCATGTCCTCTCGTTTGAATCTCCCCTACTCTCAATGGAAACAGCCTGTTCACGTCAACTCTATCTATCCCTCTCAAAATTTTAAATACCTCGATCAAATCCCCCCTCAACCTTCTACGCTCCAATGAATAGAGACCTAACTTATTCAACCTTTCTCTGTAACTTAATTGCTGAAACCCAGGTAACATCCTAGTAAATCGTCTCTGCACTCTCTCTAATTTATTAATATCTTTCCTATAATTCGGTGACCAGAACTGCACACAATATTCCAAATTTGGCCTTACCAATGCCTCGTACAACTTTAGCATTGCATCCCAACTTCTGTACTCAATGCTTTGATTTATAAAGGCCAGCGTTCCAAAAGCCCTCTTCACCACCCTATCTACATGAGACTCCACTTTCAGGGAACTATGCACTGTTATTCCTAGATCTCTCTGTTCCTCTGCATTCCTCAATGCCCTACCATTTACCCTGTATGTTCTATTTGGATTATTCCTGCCAAAATGTAGAACCTCACACTTCTCAGCATTAAACTCCATCTGCCAACGTTCAGCCCATTCTTCTAACCGGCATAAATCTCCCTGCAAGCTTTGAAAATCCACCTCATTATCCACAACACCTCCTACCTTAGTATCATCGGCATACTTACTAATCCAATTTACCACCCCATCATCCAGATCATTTATGTATATTACAAACAACATTGGGCCCAAAACAGATCCCTGAGGCACCCCGCTAGTCACCGGCCTCCATCCCGATAAACAATTATCCACCACTACTCTCTGGCATCTCCCATCTAGCCACTGTTGAATCCATTTTATTACTCCAGCATTAATACCTAACGACTGAACCTTCTTAACTAACCTTCCATGTGGAACTTTGTCAAAGGCTTTGCTGAAGTCCATATAGACTACATCCACTGCCTTACCCTCGTCAACATTCCTCGTAACTTCTTCAAAAAATTCAATAAGGTTTGTCAAACATGACCTTCCACGCACAAATCCATGCTGGCTACTTCTAATCAGATCCCGTCTATCCAGATAATTATAAATACTATCTCTAAGAATACTTTCCATTAATTTACCCACCACTGATGTCAAACTGACAGGTCTATAATTGCTAGGCTTCCTTCTAGAACCCTTTTTAAACAATGGAACCACATGAGCAATACGCCAATCCTCCGGCACAATCCCCGTTTCTAATGACATCTTAAAGATCTCCGTCAGAGCTCCTGCTATTTCTACACAAACTTCCCTCAAGGTCCTGGGGAATATCCTGTCAGGACCCGGAGATTTATCCACTTTTAAATTTCTTAAAAGCGCCAGTACCTCCACCTCTTTAATTGTCATAGGTTCCATAACTTCCTTACTTGTTTCCCACACCTTAGACAATTCAATATCCTTCTCCTTAGTGAATACCGAAGAGAAGAAATCATTCAAAATCTCTCCCATCTCCTTCGGTTCCACACATAGCTGACCACTCTGATTCTCTAAGGGGCCAATTTTATCCCTCACTATCCTCTTGCTTTTAATATAACTGTAGAAACCTTTCGGATTTACTTTCACCTTATTTGCCAAACCAACCTCGTATCTTCTTTTAGCTTTTCTAATCTCTTTCTTAAGATTCCTTTTACATTCTTTATATTCCTCGAGCAATTCCTTTACTCCATGCTGCCTATATCTATTGTAGACATCCCTCTTTTTCTGAACCAAATTTCTAATATCCCTTGAAAACCATGGTGCTCTCAAACCTTTAACCTTTCCTTTCACCCTAACAGGAACATAAAGATTCTGTACCCTCATAATTTCACCCTTAAATGACCTCCATTTCTCTATTACATCCTTCCCATAAAACAACTTGACCCAATCCACTCTCTCTAAATCCCTTTGCATCCCCTCAAAGTTAGCCTTTCTCCAATCAAAAATCTCAACTCTAGGTCCAGTCCTGTCCTTCTCCATAATTATATTGAAGCTAATGCTATTGTGATCACTGGACCCGAAGTGCTCCCCAACACATACATCTGTCAGCTGACCTATCGCATTCCCTAACAGGAGATCCAACACTGCCCCATCTCTAGTCGGTACTTCTATGTATTGTTGCAAAAAACTATCCTGCACACATTTCACAAACTCTAAACCATCCAGCCCTTTTACAGAATGAGCTTCCCAGTCTACGTGTGGAAAATTAAAATCTCCCACAATCACCACCTTGTGTTTACTACAAATATCTGCTATCTCCTTACACATTTGCTCTTCCAACTCACGCGCCCCATTAGGTGGCCTATAATACACTCCTATCAGTGTTAATGCACCTTTCCCATTCTTCAATTCCACCCAAATGGTCTCCCTAGAGGAGCTCTCTAATCTATCCTTCCAAAGCACCGCCATAAGATTTTTTCGGACAAGCAATGCAACACCTCCTCCTCTGGCCCCTCCTACTCTATCACACCTGAAGCAACTAAATCCAGGAATATTTAGTTGCCAAACACACCCTTCCTTCAACCATGTTTCACTAATAGCTACAACATCATAATTCCAGGTATCAATCCACGCTTTCTCATCCACCTTTCTTACAATGCTCCTAGCATTAAAATAGATACATTTAAGATACTCTCCATCTCCTCCTCTCTTTCCATCCCTAACAATGCATTAAAATTTATTATCCTTTTCTTTCTTCTCCCCTACATCTTCGGGCTGAGCGCATCCCTTCTCCATCACCTGCCTTTCCTCCCTCACACACTGTCTATTTACTTGCTCCACTGGTGAACTAACCTCCTCTCCCATAGTCTCCTCAAATAGTCTCCCGCCCCCCCATCTTACTAGTTTAAAGTCCGCCCTGTAGCCCTAGCAAATCTCCCCGCTAGGATATTGGTCCCCCCACGATTCAAGTGTAACCCGTCCTTCTTGAACAGGTCACTCCTGCCCCAGAAGAGGTCCCAATGATCCCGAAACTTGAATCCCTGCCCCCTGCTCCAATCCCACAGCCACACATTCATCCTCCACCTAATTCTATTCCTACTCTCACTGTCGCGTGGCACAGGCAGTAATCCCGAGATTACTACCTTTGCGGTCCTTCTTCTTAACTGCCTTCCTAACTCCCTATACTCTTGTTTCAGGACCTCTTCCCCTTTCCTTCCTATGTCATTGGTACCTACATGTACCACGACCTCTGGCTCTTCACTTCAGGATATCTTGGACGCGATCAGAAACGTCCCGAACCCTGGCACCAGGGAGGCAAATTACCATCCGGGACTCCCGGTCACCTCCACAGAAACGCCTGTCTGAGCCCCTGACTATTGAGTCCCCTATTACTATGGACCTCTTCCTTCTAACCCTACCCTTCTGAGCTACAGGGCCGTCCTCTGTGCCGGAGGCTCGGCCACTGTCACTCCCACCAGGTAGGCTGTCCCCCCCAACAGTACTCAAACATGAGTACTTATTGTCAAGGGGTACAGCCACTGGGGTACTCTCTAGTACCTGCCTCTTCCCCTTCCTGACTGTAACCCACCTATCTGCCTCCCGTGGTCCCGGAGTGACCACCTGCCTGTAACTCCTCTCTATCACCTCCTCACTCTCCCTGACCAGGCGAAGGTCATCGAGCTGCAGCTCCAGTTCCCTAACTCGGTCCCTCAGGAGCTGCAGTTCGGCGCACCTGGCGTAGATGTGGATGTCCAGGAGGCTCGGAGACTCCAGGATCTCCCACATCCGACACCGAGACCAACAAGCTGCCCTCACACTCATACCTCCCAAATAACTGAAAATACAATAACTAAAAGATAAGCCGACTGTGCCCTCTTCCGCCTAAGCCCTCTGAGCCCAAGCCCTACACTCTGCACCCGGCTCACTCCGCTGCCCGCAAACGAAGCTGCCCGCTTCTTAAGGCGGCGTTCTTTATATATCTTCCCTCCTTCCCGGGCCTCCTTCACGCGCCTGCGCAGTCCCGCCTCTCAGAACTCCGATCTGAGAAGCAATTGGACAATTTGAAAATGGCCGCCGCCGCACTTCCTCTCAAGCCTCGCTGTCCTCTTCCAAAAGAGAACTACCTCACTCAGTATCTCCTTTATAGTTACACTTTTGATTTCAAAGTACATCATTTCTCACTTTTATGGGTTGAACATTATTTCTATTGATCAATTTTCCTTGCGTAACCAAATATGAGTTAAGTACATGATGGATACTTCCCACTTCCTTTCCTACTCTGATAAAGGCTCTCGGCCCAAAGCGTCAACAGCATCCATAGATGCTGCCTGACCTGCTGAATTCTTCCAGCATTTTGTGTTGCTCTGGATTTCCAGCATTTGTGGAATCCCTTGTGTAATAGAATGACGCATTATACCTTTGTGATTTTGATTTGAGGTGTTAAACGGTTTTACTTTGGCCTGACACTAATTAATCTAGCTGTTTATCTTGCAGGTGGGTGTCTCTGTGATGCTGGATGGATGGGACCCAACTGCACAGATGGTAAGTCTGTCTGTAAACACTCATTTCCTTTGTCTTCAGCTTCATAGGTCTCGAGGTAATGTTGCAGCTCTCTAAAACCCTGGTTAGACCTCACTTGGCGCATTGCGTTCTGTTCTGGTTATAGGTTGACCAGGGTGCTGCCTTGATTAGAGAGCATGCCTATTGAGGAAAGGTTGATTGAGCTAGGACTCTTTGAAGTGAAGGACGATGAGAAGTGACTTGATTGAGGTGTATAGAATGATAAGAGGCATAGGTAGATTGGACAGCCGGAGACTTTTCCTCAGGACAGAAATGGATAATATGAGGGGACATAATGTTGAGGCGATTCGATGAAAGTATAGCAGGATATCAGAGTTAAGTTTTTTACGTAGAGATTGGTGAGTTTGTGGAACACCTTGTCACAGGTTGCAGAAAAAGCGTATACATTAGCGATATCTAAGAAACTCTTCGGTACACAGATGTTAGTAAAATGGAGGGTTATGAAGGTTAGGTTGATCTTAGAGTTGGTGAAAAGGTCAGAGCAACATCATGGGCTGAAAGGCCAGAACTGTTCTCTGTTCTGTCTTCATTTCTTTCCTTATAGGTGGCCTGCAAATTTTCTTTCAAATCCTTTTTCAGTGGGTGGCTTAATTTAGATGCTGACTTAGATGAATTTGGAGAAAAATAATTTCAGATTTCAGTTTAATATGTTTTTCAAACTGTTAGCAGCTCTGCAGAATTGTACTCTGAGATGGTATAAGAACATAAGAAATTGGACCAGGAGTTGGCCATCTTTCCCATCGAGCCTGCTCTGCCATTCAATAAGATCATGGCAGATCTGGCCATCCACTTGTTTCCACCTACCTGCCTTTTCCCCATAGCCCTCAATTCCACTACAATGCTAAAATCTATCCAACTTTGTCTTAAATATATTTACTGAGGTAGCCTCCACTGCTTCACTGGGCAAAGAATTCCACAGAATCACCACTCCAGGGAAAAGCAGTTCCTCCTCATCTTCGTCCTAAATCTACTCCCACGATTCTCACCTACCAATGGAAACAACCTTCTTGCCTCTATGTTATCTATCCCTTTCATAATTTTATACATTTCTATAAGATCTCCTCTCATTCTTCTGAATTCCAGTGGGTATGGTCCCAGGTGACTCTTAGTCTAAACCCCCTCATCTCTGGAATCAACCTGGTGAACCTCCTCTGCACTGCCTCCAAAGCCAGTATATCCTTCCTCAAGTAAGGAGACCAGAACTGCACACAGAACTCCAGGTGTGGTCTCACCAGTACCCTGTACACTTGCAGCATAACCACTCTGCTCTTGACTTCAGTCCCTCTGGCAGTGAAGGCCAACATGCCATTTGCCACCTTGACAGCCTGCTGCACCTACAAACCAACCTTTTGTGATTCACACACAAGCACTCCCAAGTCCCTCTGCACAGCAGCATGCTGCAGCTTTGCTGAATCCATACTGCATCTGCCTGATAACTCCATTTTTTTTTCCAGATGCCTCACTATTTCTTTTTTAATGATATATAATGATGGCATTTTCCCAACTACACGTTAAACTAACTGGCCTGTAGTTATCTGTGCGTCAACTCCCACCAGTGATTTATTTTTTTTTCCCCTTTACTATTCCTAATCTCTACCCAGATGGATTCAGCATTCTGCTCCTTAGATCTTATATCGTCTCTCACTATCACCCGATCTCATCCTAATCAGGAGTGCTACCCCACCTCCCTGACCTTCCTGCCTGTCCTTCCATATTACCTGATATCCTTGGATATTTAATTCCCAATCCCCTCCACTCTGCAATCATGTCTCTGTAATGGCCACTAAATCAAACCTCTTTGTACTGATTTGAGCCACAAGTTCACTGACCTTGTTGCAAGTGCTACAGGTGACTCTTAGATTCAAATTCAAATAAAGTACCCTTACACTCATCGTGCTTTTAAAATCTTATAATCTTTTACTCTTTTGCACTGACTTTTCTTCACTCCGCTTTTGCTTTTCTCTTTTTTCTTTCTTCACTTTTTTATCTTTTGCTTTATCTTTATCCACACTACATTTTTACTTCATCCATACTTCTCCAATATGTCGAACCCACCCCTCTATAATTTAGTTTAAAGCCCTATCCACAACCCCAGTTACGTGATTCACTTGGATCCAGGTCACATCACGATTCAGGTGGAGCCTGTCCCATTGGTACAGGTCCCTCCTTCCTCAATACCAATGCCAATTTCCATGGATTAAAACCCACTTCTCCACCAATCCTTGAGCCACGCATTTAACTCCCTAATCTTCATGACCCTGTGCCAATTTGCACGTGACTCGGGTAGTAATCCAGAGATAACTAACCTTTAGGTTCTGCTTTTTAATTTAGTCCCTAACTCAAATTTCCTCAGAAGAACCTCTTTCCTCGTACTACCTGTGTCGTTGATACCCACATGGATCAGGACAATTGGATCTTTCCCCTCCCACTGCAGATCCCTTTGCAGGTCAGATAAGGTGTACCGAACCCGGGCAGCAGCGCAGCCTTCAGGATGCCACTTGAGTGGCCCCCTGAACCACACTTCCCCAGTTAGGTTGCTCATCCTTCCTACAGACCCCCACTCTCGCCCACGGACGGAGCAAGAATCTCAGACCTGTTGGACAAGCTGAGGCTCCTCCAGCACTGTCTCTTGGATCCCACTACCCGCCTCACTCGCGGTCACACCCTCTTGTCCCTGACCACAGAATGTATCTGAGGCAGCTAATCTAATGGGGTGACTACCTCCTGAAACAGAGAATCCAGGGAACTCTCCCCCTCCCTGATGTGCTGCAGTGTTTGAGTTCCTCCAGCAGCCAACCCCCGCTGCAGATGTGGTCACCAGGACCCACAATGGGGTCCACCAGCTCCCACACGATGCAGCTACAGCACATCACCTGATCCTGCATCATCCCTACTTTAATTAGCTATAATTTAGTGACTTTTTATTCAATAAAACTTACCTGCTATTTACCTGTGTCTCCTCGCCAAAGCCTCAAGTTCGCTCTCGTACACTGGTCACTTACACAATGGCCGCTCTGCTTTGACCTGCTTTACTTTTATTTTGTAGCTCCTAATGAATCGCGAATCAGTTGTTCTGCTGCTAATGCGCCGAACCCTGCAAAACGCTACTTAAAATTCTTCTCCCCAACCTGTGCAAAGCTCTCTCTGTTTGAATCAATTGGTCCCCCACTGATCCGTCAAGCCCCATGAAATGCTCGGCTTTTAAACTCTTCTCCCGACCTATGTGAATCAATCTCGCTCTCGCGCTCTCTCTCGCTTCGGATTCAGGAACAGCTTCTTCCCCTCTGCCATATCATTCTTAATTGGCCAGTGAACCTAAGAACACCATCTCACTCTTTTAAAATACATTATTTCTGTTTTTCCATTATTTTAATCTATTCAATGTGCATATATAACCTTAACTGATTTGCTTATTATTCTCTTTCTAGATTGTGTATTGCATTGAACTGCTGCTGCTAAGTTAACAAATTTCACAATGCGTCAGTGATAATATACCTAATACTGATTCTGTTGTTCTTAACCTGTCTGTAGAATCCCTTGGGATTCTCCTTCACTTTGTCTGCTAGAGCAATTTCATGCCGCCTTTTCGCCTTCCTGACTTCTTTCAATCAACTGCCTTCTTCCCGTATCCCTTCATACCCAGACTGATCAAACTCTGCCTTAAGTGTAACACATGCACCCAGAAATGAGCGATGGTCGGTGAGGAAAGAGTGTCAAAATCGAGACGGACCTTCAGCGAAACTTGGAACAGAACGGGGCAGTACAACGAGTTAATGCGATCCAAAGGCAATGCAGTAGATGTTTCCTGTAGTGTGGGGGGGGGGGGTTCACAACCAGAGGGCACTGCCTCAGAACAGAAGGACGTCCATTTGGAACAGAGATGACAAGGAATTTCTTTATCCAGAGAGTGGTGAATCTATGGAATTCATTCCTGTGGTTCCAAGTCATTGGATATATTTAAAGTGGAGGTTGATGGGTTCTTGATTACTCAGGGCATCAAAAGTGACAGGAAGAAGGCAAAGGAAAATGGGGTTAAGAGGGATAATAAGTCAGCCATGATGGAATAGTGGAGATATCCGGCAGGCTGAATGGCCTAATTCTTCTCCTTTGTGTTATACCGGAAATGAAAAACTGTAAACAGAAAATGTTAAAAATACTCAATAGGTCAGGCTGTAACAGTTTCTTCCCCCAAGCTATCAGACTCCTCAATACCCAAGGTCTGAACTGACACAACTTACTGCCCTATTGTCTTGCTTATTGTAATAAATAAATGTTTTGTGCACTTTATGCAGTCCTGGGTAGGTCTTTAGTCTAGTGTAGTTTTTTTGTTGTGTTTTTTTTACGTAGTTCAGTCAGGTTTTTGCACTGTTTCATCTAACACCATGGTCCTGAAAAGCGTTGTCTCATTTTCACTGTTTACTGTACCGGCAGCTATGGTCGAAATGACAATAAAAAGTGACTTGATTTGAGTATCTACAGAGATAAAAAAAACATGTATAACATTTTAATGCCCTGAAAGAGTTTTTTTTTTGAAATGTGAGGTTCTTTTTCCTCTCCCTACAGATGCTTTCACATATGGATCATGGCTTCATATTTAAGTTTGAACATAGAATATTACAGCACTGTGCAGGCCCTTTGGCCCACAATGTTGTGCTGACCTTTGATTTTTCCTAATCAGTCATGGGAAAGTATTCTAAAGGACCAGATATACAAGTATTTGGGTAGGCAGGGACTCATTAGGGAGAGTCAGTATGGCCTTGTGCCTGGTAGGTTGTGTCTAATCAAACTTACAAATTTTTTGAGGAAGATTGATAAAGGCAAGGCAGTGGATGTTGTATACATGGACTTCAGCAAGGCCTTTGACAAGGTCCTGCGTGGGAGGTTGGTCAGGAATGTTCAGTCACTTGACATTGAAAATGAGGTAGTAAATTGGATTAGACATTGGCTTTGTAGATGGTTGCCTGTCTGACTAGAGATGTGTGACTAGTGCTGTAGGGATTGGTGCTGGGTCTGTTTGTCATCTAGACTAATGATCTGGATGATGATGTGGTTAACTGGATCAGCAGGTTTGTGGATGACACCAAGATTAGGGGAGTAGAGACAGGAAGAGCTTGCAGCAGGATCTGGACCAGCTGGAAAACTGACAGATGGAACAGTGAACAGTAGTGTGATAAAACAGAGGGGTCTGGATATACAGATCCACAATCCATTGAAAGTGGTGTCACATGTAGATAAGGTCATTAAGCTTTTGACACATCACCTTCATAAATCAAAGTACTGAGTGCAAGAGATGGGGTGTTATGTTGAAGTTGTATAAGACATTGGTGAAGCCTAATTTTGAGTATTGTGTGCAGTTTTGGACACCTACAGGAAAAATGTAAGTAAGGTTAAAGGAGTACAGAGAAAATTTACAAGGATGTTGCTGGGTCTAGAGGACCTGAGTTATAAGGAGAGATTGAATAGGTTAAGATTTTATTCCTTAGAACATAGAAGTTTGAGGGGAGATTGATAGCAGTATACAAAATTCTGATAGGCATATTTAGAGTAAATGCAAGTAGGCTTTTTCCACTGAGATTGGATGGGACCACAACGAAAGGTCTTTGGTTAGAGGTAAAAGGTGAAAAGTTTGAGGGAATATGAGGGGAAACCTCTTCACTCAGAGGGTCATATGACACATCACATATTGGTGATGATGTGGAAACATTAAAAACATACAGTGACAACAAACAAGAGTTGAAAGGTATGCTGGGTGCAGCCTGCAATTGTTGCCAAGCCAAGTCAAGTCACTTTGATTGTCATTTTGACCATAAACTGCTGGTACCGTACACAGTAAAAATGAAACAACGTTCCTCCAGGACCATGGTGTTACATGAATCAACACAAAACTACACTAGACTACCTGAAACAACACAAAACTACATTGGACTTCAGACCTACACGGGACTACATAAAGTGCACAAAACAGTGCAAGACAGTACAATAATTAATAAACAAGACAATAGGCACAGTAAAGGGCAAGTTACAATATAATAATAAATTATGTAAATGCAAACAATGTTTTAGCAGGAATTGAGAAAGAAACAAGCAAAAATTGCAAAGGGAGTGGAGAGGTGTTCAGTTGAGTGTGTGTTGCTTCTGGCAGCAACGGAGGGAGCATGCCCACACTTACCCTAACCCCCTAACCCTTGTGTCTTTGGAATGTGGGGGGGGGGAGGGGTGGTGGGAATGAACTGGAATACCTGGAGGAAACCCACATGGTCACATGGAGAACGTACAAACTCATTACTGAGAATGGGGGAACGGAACCCTGTTTGTTAGTGCTGTATAAGATTGGGCTAATCGTTATATTATCAAGCCTCTCATCATTGTCAAAGATATCATCACCTTTTCTCATTTCTCTTGAACAGTGTGTCACCTTGGCTTCTATGGGGATGGCTGTAGGCAAGAATGTCACTGCAGAAATAATGGGACTTGTGATGCTGTTCACGGTGTCTGTAAGTGTCTGCCAGGCTACCACGGAGAGTTCTGTGAACAAGGTGAGTGTACTCAGTCGTAAATAACACTCTTTCTCTGTGAGATACCGTATGCAGGAGATTTCTTTTCACCTTTGTCTCTAATTATCAATATTGTAACTCGCTGCTTATTCCTCATAACCACAAGATTCTGCCAATGCTGGAAATACAGAATAACACACACAAAATACTGGTCACTAACAAGAGGAAATCTGCAGATGCTGGAAATCCAAGCAAGACACACAAAATGCTGGAGGAATTCAGCAGGCCAGTCAGCATCTATGGAAAAGAGTAAAAGTCGGGCTGAAACCCTTCTTCGGGACTGGAGGAAAGAAGATCAGGAGTCAGTCATCTAGTCCTGATGAAGGGTTTTGGTCCAATCATTGACAGTATTTTCCATAGATGCTGTCTGGCCTGCTGAGTTCCTCCAGCATTTTGTGCATGTTGCATGGTGTGAAATTCATGGAAAAGAATTTCTGGGTGAGACCCTTCATCGGGACTGGAAAGGAAGGGGGAGGAGTATAAGCAGTTTCTGCATGTTGGTCATCCCTCATTCCACAACTAATAAATCTAAAGTTTGAAATTTAAATTAAACTTATTATCAAAGTAAATATATGTCACCATATGCTGCCCTGAAATTTATTTTCTTGCGGGTGTTTGTAGTAAATACAAAGAAAATAGAATCAATCTGCGTCGCTGTTCAATTCTTCAAGAAAGATGACACAACCGTGGCTAACAAGAATCAGTATCAGGTTTATTATCATCAGCATGTGACGTGAAATTTGTTGACTTAGCAGCAGCAGTTCAATGCAATACATAATCTAGCAGAGAGAGATAATAATAAATAAAATAAAACAATAATAAATAAACAAGCAAATCAATTACATATATTGATTAGATTTTTTTTAAAGTGCAGAACAGAAATACTGTATATTAAAAAAAGTGAGGGAGAGTCCAAAGCTTCAAAGTCCATTTAGGAATCGCATGGCAGAGGGGAAGAAGCTGTTTCTGAATCACTGGGTGTGTGTCTTCAGGCTTCTGTATCTCCTGCCTGATGGTAACAGTGGAGAAAAGGGCATGCCCTGGGTGCTGGAGGTCCTTAATAATGGACACTGCCTTTCTGACACACTGCTCCCTAAAGATGTTTTGGGTACTTTGTAGTCTAGTGCTCAAGATAGAGCTGACTAAATTTACAACCTTCTGTAGCTTCTTTTGGTCCTGTGCAGTAGCCCCTCCATACCAGACAGTGATGCAGCCTGTCAGAATGCTCTCCACAGTACAACTATAGAAGTTTTTGGGTGTATATTTGTTGACATGCCAAATCTCGTCAAACTCCTAATAAAGTATATTGGTTGTCTTGCCTTCTTTATAACTACATCAATATGTTGGGACCAGGTTAGACCCTCAGATCTTGACACCCATGAACTTGAAACGGCTCACTCTCTCCACTTCTGATCCCTCTATGAGGATTGGTTTGTGTTCCTTCATCTTACCCTTCCTGAAGTCTACAATCAGCTCTTCCATCTTACTGATGATGAGTGCCAGGTTGTTGCTGTGGCACCACTCCACTAGTTGGCATATCTCACTCCTGTACGCCCTCTCGTCACCACCTGAGATTCTACCAACAATGGTTGTATAGTTAGCAAATTTGTAGATGGTATTTGAGCTATACATAGCCACACAGTCAAATGCATACAGAGAGTAGACCAGTCACCCCTGAGGTGCGCCAGTGTTGATCGTCAGTGAGGAGGATGTTATCACCAATCCGCACAGACTGTGGTCTTCCAGTTAAGAAGTTGATAATCCAATTGCAGAGGGAGGTACTGCGACTTCTCAATCAGGATTGTGGGATTGATGGTATTAAATGCTGAGCTATAGTTGATGAACAGCATCCTGATGTAGGTATCAAAGCCAACATAAAAGGCAAAGAGGGGGCATATAATAGAGCAAAGGTTAGTGGGAAGTTGGAGGATTGGGAAGCTTTTAAAAACTGACAGAAGGCAACTTATAAAAGTCATTAAGAAGGTAAAGGTGGAATATGAATGTAAGCTAAGTAATAGTGTTAAAGAGGATACCAAAGATTTCTTCGGATATATAAAAGAGAGGCCAGAGTGAATCTTGGACTGCTTGAAAATAGTGCTGGAGGGATAGTAAAGGGGATGACAAAATGATGGAAAAACTGAAGACGTATTTTTCCTCAGCCACTAGCAGTTTGGTGGAAGTTCCAGGTGTTACCATAACCAGAGGGAAGGTTCTTGAGAAATCAGAAGGTATGAAGGTAGGCACAATAAGCCACCCAGACCAGTTGGTGTACACCCCAGAGTTCTGAAAGAGGAGGCTGAAAATATGACAGCATTAATAATGATTTTTGAAAATTCACTGGATTCTGGAATAGTTCTGGAAGACTGGAAAATTGCAAATGTCACTACATTCTTCAAGAAGGGAGAGAGGCAGAAGAAAGGAAACTATAGGCCAGTTAGTCTGACCTCAGTGATTGGTAAGGTATTGGAATTAATTATCAAAGATGAAGTCTCAAGGTATTTGGAGGCACATAATAAAATAGGCAGTAGATGGTGTGGTTTCCTCAAGGGAAAATCTTGCGTGACAAATCTGTTGGAATTCTTTGAGGAAGTAACAAGCAGGTACACAAAGGAGAATTGGTTGATGTTGCGTACTTGGATTTTCAGAAGGCCTTTTACAAGGTGCCAAACATGAGACTGCTTAACAAGCTACGTGCCCATGGTATTACAGGAAAGATTCTAGCAAGGATAAAGCAGTGGCTGATTGGCAGAAGGGAAAGGGAGACTTTTCTGGTTGGCTGCCAGTGACTAGTGGTGTTCACAGAGGTCTGTGTTGGGACAGATTCTTTTTATGTTATTTCAATGATTTGGATGATGGAATTGATTGCTTTGTTGCAACGTTTGCAGATATGAAGGTAGGTGGAGGGGCAGGTAGTTTTGAGGAAGTAGAGAGGCTGCAGAAGGACATAGACAGATTAGGAGAATGGGCAAAGAGATGAGTGTTAGAATACAGTGTCAGCAAGTGTATGGTCGTGCACTTTAGAAGAAATGAAAGGGTTGACTATTTTCTAAATGGAGAGAAAATACAAAAAAAAACTGAGGCGCAAAAAGACTTGGGAGTCCTTGTGCCAGATTCCCTGAAGGTTAATTTGCAGGTTGAGTCTCTGATGAGAAAGGCAATGTTAGCCTTCATTTCGAGACAACTAGAATATAAAACCAAGGATGTATTTTTGAAACTTTGTAAAACTCTGAGGCCTCACTTTGTGTATTTTGAGCAGGTTTGGGCACCTTATCTTAAAAAGGACGTGCTGAAACTGGAGAGATTCAAAGGAGGCCCATGAAAATGTTTCCAGGATTGAACAGCTTGTCAGATGAGTGTTTGATGGCTCTGAGGATGTCGCCAGGGTTCGGAAGAATGAGGGGTGACCTCATTGAAACCTGTCGAATGGTGAAAGGCCTTGTAAGAGTGGATGGAGAGAGGAAGTTTCCTATGGTGGATGAGTCACAGCCTCAGAATAGAGGAACGTCCTTTTAGAATGGAGATGAGGAGGAATTTCTTTAGCCAGAGAGTGGTGAATCTGTGGAATTCTTTGCCATAGGCAGATGTGGAGGCCAAGCTTTTATGTATATTTAATGCAGAGGTTGATAGATTCTTAATTGGTCAGAGCATGAAGGGATACAGAGAGAAGGCAGGAGATTGGAGCTGAGAGGAAATTGGATCAGTCATGTTGAAATGACTGAACAGCCAAAAGACCCAAACACTAACCACAGCCACCACTTACTCTTGTTCACATTGCACCCGAATGTGGATCTCAGATCAGCCTCTACAGCCATTTGAGGGCCACCAGTGGACAACTCCTTCAGAGAAACACCTAATGAGGAAATATTTCTTCAGTGTCTCATCACACTTGGCCAGGCTGATCACACTGCTATTTCTTTTATACATTTTCTTGAAAAGAAGTTCAGGTTCCCTGCATTTGCTTATGATACTGGTCACCCCACTATAGGAAGGATGTTGAGGCTTTGGAGAAGGTGTAGAAAACATTTACCAGAATGCTGCCTGGTTTACAGGGCATGTGCTATTAGAGGCTGAATAAACATGAGTTGTTTTCTCTGGCGCGTTGGAGACTGAGGGGAGATCTGCTAGAGGTGTACAAGATAATGAGAGGAGTAGATGGAGTGGACAGAGAGTATCTGTTTCCCAGGGTTGAAATGTCTAACACCAGAGGGCGTGCATTGAATGTGAGAGTGGGTAGGTTCAAAGGGAAATGTGAAGTTAAATTTTTTACTCAAGACAGTGGTAGATGCCTGGAAACCAGCTGCCTGCTATGGTGATAGAGGCTTTAAAGAGATATTTGGATAGGCACACGGTTGTAAGGAAGATGGAGGGATCTGGACATGGTGTAGGTAGGAGGGAATAGGGTTTGGGTGTTTCTGATTTGCTTTTCAGCTGGTTCAACACAACATTGTGGGCTGAATGGCCTGTTCCTGTGCTGTACTGTTCTACATTCTAAAATTTCACTTTTGAAAGCCTCCCACTTACCATAAAACCATAAGATAGACAGATAGATCCTTTATTGATCCCAAAGTAAATTACAGTGTCACAGTAGCATTACGTTCATAGATCGACAGTTATGCTGGAAAGTTTAGAATATGACCTAAAATGTGTTCCGATCTTCAAAAAACTAGATAAAGAGAAACCAATTAAATAACACAAAAACATTATACTTTTTCATTTATCTATTGAGAAAAATAATCCAATCTTTCATGTATTTGTTGGAAAAAGTACATGAACCTTTGCTTTCAATAACTGGTGTGACCCCTTGTACAGCAATAACTTCAACCAAACGTTTCTGATAACTGTGCAGAACTGATCTACATCGGCTTGGAGGAATCTTTGGCATTCTTCCTTACAAAACTGCATCAAATCTGGGATGTCGATTGACTTCCTTGCATGAACTGCTTGTGTCAGGTCCTTACATTTCTATAGGTCAGAACTTTGGCTCGGTCATTCCAAAACGTGAAATAGATTCTGCTTTAACCATTCTTTGGTAGATTGGCTTGTGTGGTCGGCGTTGCTGATTGCTGCATGTCCCACTTTCCCTTGAGCTTCAGCTCATGGACGGATTCCCTGACATTTTCCTGTGGAATTTGCTGGTACAATTCAGAATTCATTGTTCCATCAATGACGGCAAGCTGTCCTGGTCCTGAGGGAGCAAAACAGGCCATGACACTGCCACCACCTGATGGAATGAGGTTCTTATGCTGGAATGCAGTGTTTGCTTTCCACCAGACATAACGCTTCTCATTTAAGCCATTCATCCATCCACAGAATATTTTTCCAATAGCCTTCTAGCTTATCCATATGGTCTTTAGCAAACTTTAGATGGGTAGCAATGTTCTTTTCGGAGAATAGTGTCGTTCTCCTTGCTATCCTGCTGAGCACACCATTGTTGTTGAGTGTTTGCCTGATGGTAAACTCATGAACACTGACATCAGCCAACGTGAGAGAGGCCTGTAGCTCAGATGTTTCCCTGGTGTTCTTCATGACCTCCTAGAATATTACACGCCTTGCTCTTGGAGAGATTTCTGTTGGTCGACCACTCCTGGGGAGAGTAACAATGGTGTAAAATTTCCTCCATTTGTACACCATCTGCCTGACTGGATTGGTGGAGCCCAAGCTCTTTATAAATGCTTTTGTATCCTTTTCCAGCTCTGAGGTCCTCAGAAATCTCGTTTGATCAAGACATGGCGCACTTCCAAAATCTGTGTGGTGAAGATGAGATTTTGATGTGAAACCCAGTTTCATGTTCTTTAAATAGGGCAGGTTCCTCCCACACTCACACCTGATTATCATCCCATTGATTGAAACACCTGACTCTAATTTCCCCTTTAAATGAACAGATAATCCTGGATATTCACATACTTTTTCAAACAAATATGTGTAATATTGTATTGTTTTTCTCAATAAATAAATAAATAGTATTTTCTGTCCTTCTGAAGGGTCTCTGCCTGAAACGTCGACTGTACTTTCTTCCAGAGATGCTGCCTGGCCTGCTGAGTGTGTGTTACTCCTCTATTCTGAGGCTGTGTCCTCTGGTCTTAGATTCCCCCGCCAAAGGAAACATCCTCTCCACATCCACTCTATCCAACATCTGCAGATTTTCTCTTATAATGTTTTTATGTTATTTATTTGATTGGGTTCTCATTATCTCGTTTGAGGGGTTCTGTAAAGATCTGATCACATTTTAGGTCATGTTTATGCAGAAATGGAAAAAAATTCTGAATTGTTCACAAACTTTCTAGCACCACTGTACAATATTAGAAGAGAAGTAAGAAAAATAAATAAAATAAGTTATCTTAAACAGTCTTACAGGAGGTCTTACATTTCCCCAGCTTTAGGTTGACTCGGAACAGAGCCTGAGGGCCGAGGGGAAGAATTACTTCATACGAGGGGTGATTGATAAGTTCGTGGTCTAAGGTAGAAGGAAATGAGTTCAAACTTTCTGCATAATCACTCAAAGAATTGAACTGCACATGTATGTAACAAGAGCTGTATAAGTCATCTCCTTCTACCTTAGGCCACAAACTTATCAATCATCCCTCATAGAGCTCTCCAGAGCAGGGCAGTTGTCAGTCTTTTCTTGAAAGTGCTCCTCTGTTCAGATGAAGTGCATGCAGATCGTGAGAAACATTGTCCAGAATTGCCAGGATTTTCTCTAGGGACCTTTGCTCTACCACCCGTGTTGATGCCATTGCCCCAGCACACCACCATGTAGAAGATTGTACTGGTGACAGAAGACTGGTGGAACATTTGTAGTAGAGGCCTGCATAGTCCAAAGGACTCCCAGTTTGCTCAGGAAGTAGAGGCGACACTGGCCTCTATTATTTTGGACAAAGGAGCAGAATTAGGCCATATAGCCCATCAAGTTTGCTCTGCTATTTCATCACGGCTAATCCAGTTTTCCTTTCAGCCTCAGTCTGCTGCATTCTCCCCGTATCCTTTCCTGCCCTGACCAGTCAAGAATCTATCAACCTGTACCTTAAATATACATAAAGACTTGGCCTCCACAGCTACCTGTGGCAAAAAAAATCCACAGATTCATCACTCTCTGCTAAAGAAATTCCTCCTCATCTCTGTTGTAAAAGAATGCCCCCTATTCGGAGGCTGTGTCCTCTGGTCTTAGACTCTCCCACCATAGGAAGCATCCTCTCCACATCCCCTCTATCAAGGCCTTTCACTATTTGATAGGTTTCATTGTGGTCACCCCTCATTCTTCTGAAGTCTAGTGAATACAGGGCCAGAGCCATCAGACACTCTTCATATTGAATCCCAGAATCATTTCCATGAACCTCTTTTGACCCCTTCCAGTTTCACCACATCCTTTTGAAGATGAGGGGCCCAAACCTGCTCACAATACTCGGTGAGGCTTCACCAGTCCTTTCTAAAGTTTCAGTATTACAACCTTGCTTTTATATTCTAATCCTCTTGAAATGAATGCTAACATTCCATTTGTCTTCCTTATCAGAGACTCAACTTGCAAATGAACTTTTAGGGAATCCTGCAGAAGGGAGTACTCCTGTGCTATCACCTGAACAATGAGGACTCCTGTTTGAGTACTACTGGGGGGGGGGGGGGGGGAGGACATCCTACCTGGGGGAAGCGGGCGTGGCCGTGCCTCTGGCACAGAGTCTGCCCTGCGGCTCAGAAGTGTAGGGAAAGGAAGAGGATGGCAGCAGTGTTAGGGGACTCTGCAGTTAGGGGGTGAGACAGGTGATTCTGTGGACGCAGGAGAGAAACTCGATTGGTAGTTTGCCTCCCAGGTGCCAGGGTCCAGGATGTTTAAGATCATGTCCAAGATATATCTTGCAGTGGGAGGGAGAACAGCCAGAGGTCGTGGTACATATTGGTACCAATGACATAGTTAAGAAAAGGGAGGAGGTCCTGAAAACAGACTACAGGGAGTTAAGGAAGTTGAGAAGCAGGACTGTAAAGGTAGTAATCTCAGGATTACTGCCTGTGCCATGTGACAGTGAGAAGAGGAATAGAATGAGGTGGAGGATAAATGCGTGGCTGAGGGATTGGAGCAGGGGCAGGATTCAGATTTCTGGATCATTGGGACCTCTTCTGGGGCAGGTGTACCTGTACAAAAAGGACGGCTTGCACTTGAATCCCAGGGGGACCAATATCCTGGCAGGGAGGTTTGCTAAGGCTACTGGGGAGAGTTTAAACTAGAATTGTTGGGGGGTGGGAACCAAACTAAAGAGACTGGGGAAGAGGCTGTAGGCTCACAAATAGAGAAAGCTTGGAGACAGTGTGTGAAGGAGGATAGACAGGTGATAGAGAAGAGACGTGCTCAAACTGATGGTTTGAGATGTGTCTCTTTTAACGCAATGAGTCTTATGAACAAAGCGGATGAGCTTACAGTGTGGATCAGTACCTGGAACTATGATGTGGTAGCCATTACAGAGACTTGGATGGCTCAGGGACAGGAATGGTTGCTTCAAGTGCCAGGTTTTAGCTGTTTCAGAAAGGACATTGAGGGAGGCAAAAGAGGTGGGGGTGTGGCACGGTTGATCAGAGATAGTGTCACTGCTGTAGAAAAGGTGGACATCATGAAAGGATTGTCTACAGAGTTTCTGTGGGTGGAGGTTAGGAACAGGAAGGGGTCAATAACTCTACTGGGTGTTTTTTATAGGCCGCCCAATAGTAACAGGGATATTGAGAAGCAGATAGGGAAACAGATCCTGGAAGGTGTGATAATAACAGAGTTGTCATGATGGGAGATTTTAATTTCCCAAATATCGATTGGCATCTCCCTAGAGCAAGGGGTTTAGATGGGGTGGAGTTTGTTAGGTGTGTTCAGGAATGTTTCCTGACCCAGTATGTAGATAAGCCTACAAGAGGAGAGGCTGCACTTGATTTGGTATTGGGAAATGAACCTGGTCAGGTGTCAGATCTCTCAGTGGGAGAGCATTTTGGAGATAGTGATCATAATTCTATCTTCTTTACCATAGCATTGGAGAGAGATAAGAACGGACAAGTTAGAAAAGCGTTTAATTGGAGTAAGAAGAATTATGAGGCTATCAGGCAGGAACTTGGAAACTTAAATTGGATACAGACGTTCTCAGGGAAAAGTGCGGAAGAAATGTGGCAAGTGTTCAGGGAATATATTGGAGAAAAGGGAATTATGAAGCTACCAGGAAGGAACTTGGAAGCTTAAAATGGGAACAGATGTTCTCAGGGAAAGGTACGGAAGAAATGTGGCAAATGTTCAGGGATACTTGCATGGAGTTCTGTATAGTACGTTCCAATGAGACGGGGAAGTTATGGGAGGGTACAGGAACCATGGTGTACAAACGCTGTAGTAAATCTAGTCAAGAAAAGCTTACAAAAGGTACAGAGAGCTAGGTAATGTTAGAGATCTAGAAGATTATAAGGCTGCTAGGAAGGAGCTTAAGAAGGAAATTAGGAGAGCCAGAAGGGGCCATGAGAAGGCCGTGGCGAGCAGGAATAAGGAAAATCCCAAGGTATTCTACAAGTATGTGAAGAGCAAGAGGATAAGACGTGAAAGAATAGGACCTATCGAGTGTGACAGTGGGGAAGTATGTATGGAACTGGAGGAAATAGCGGTGGTACTTAATGAGAACTTTACTTTGGTATTCACTATGGAAAAGGATCTTGGTGATTGTAGTGATGACTTGCAGTGGACTGAAAAGCTTGAGCATGTAGATATTAAGAAAGAGGATGTGCTGGAGCTTTTGGAAAGCATCAAGTTGGATAAGTCACCGGGACCGGGTGGGATATACCCCAGGCTACTGTGGGAGGTGAGGGAGAAGATTACTGAGCCTCTGGCAACGATCTTTGCATCATCAATGGGGACGGGAGAGGTTCCGGAGGATTGGAGGGTTGCGGATGTTGTTCCCTTATTCAAGAAAAGGAGTAGAGATAGCCCAGGAAATTATAGACCAGTGAGTCTTTCTTCAGTGGTTGGTAAGTAGATGGAGAAGATCCTGAGAGGCAGGATTTATGAACGTTTGGAGAGGCATAATATGACAGCATGGCTTTGTCAAGGGCAGGTCGTGCCTTACGACCCTGACTGAATTTTTTGAGGATGTGACTAAACACATTGATGAAGGAAGAGCAGTAGATGTAGTGTATATGGATTTCAGCAAGGCATTTGATATGGTACCCAATGCAAGGCTTATTGAGAAAGTAAGGAGGCATGGGATCCAAGGGGACATTGCTTTGTGGATATAGAACTGGCCTGCCCACAGAAGGCAAAGAGTGGTTGTAGATGGGTCATATTATGCATTGTGGTTGGTGACTGGTGGTGTGCCTCAGGGATCTGTTCTGGGACCCTTGCTCTTCATGATTTTTATAAATGTCCTGGGTGAGGAAGTGAAGGGATGGGTTAGTAAGATTGCTGATGACAAAAGGGGTGTTGTGGATAGTGTGGAGGGCTGTCAGAGGTTACAGCAAGACATTGATAGGATGCAAAACTGGACTGAGAAGTGGCAGATGGAGTTCAACCCAGATAAGTGTGAAGTGGTTCATTTTGATAGGTCAGATATGATGGCAGAATATAGTATTAATGGTAAGACTTTTGGCAGTGTGGAGGATCAGAGGGATCTTGGGGTCCGAGTCCATAGGACGCTCAAAGCAGCTGTGCAAGTTGACTCAGTGGTTAAGAAGGCGTACGGTGTATTGGCCTTCATCAACCGTGGGATTGAATTTAGGAGCCGAGAGATAATGTTGCAGCTATATAGGACCCTAGTCAGACCCCACTTGGAGTACTGTGCTC
This sequence comes from Hypanus sabinus, assembly GCF_030144855.1. Lineage (NCBI taxonomy): Eukaryota > Metazoa > Chordata > Chondrichthyes > Myliobatiformes > Dasyatidae > Hypanus > Hypanus sabinus. Next base: position 210,028,428 of record NC_082706.1, on the reverse strand, counting down.
AGTTTTGGTCGCCTCACTACAGGAAGGATGTGGAAACCATAGAAAGGGTGCAGAGGAGATTTACAAGGATGTTGCCTGGATTGGGGAGCATGCCTTATGAAAACAGGCTGAGTGAACTCGGCCTTTTCTCCTTGGAGCAACAGAGGATGAGAAGTGACCTGATAGAGGTGTATAAGATGAGAGGCATTGGTTGTGTGAATAATCAGAGGCTTTTTCCCAGGGCTGAGTGGCTGCCCCAAGAGAGCGCAGGTTTAAGGTGCTGGGGAGTAGGTACAGAGGAGATGTCAGGGCTAAGTTTTTTAAATCATAGTGGTGAGTGTGTGGAATGGGCTGCCGGCAACAGTGGTGGAGGCGGATACGATAGGGTCTTTTAAGAGATTTTTGGATACGTAGATGGAGCTTAGAAAAATAGAGGGCTGTGGGTAACCCTAGTAATTTCTAAGGTAAAGACATGTTTGGCACAACCCTGTGGGCTAAAGGGCCTGTATTGTGTAGGTTTTCTATGTATCTATGGCTCCCAAGTCCCTTTGCACCTCAGTTTTTTTTGTATTTTCTCTGTATTTAGAAAATGGTCAACCCTTTCATTTCTTTGCTCATTCTCCCAATCTGTCTATGCTTCTGTGGTCTCTCTACTTCCTCTATACTACCTGTCTCGCCACCTATCCTCATTTGATTTGCAAATTTTGCAACAAAGCCATCAATTCTGTCATCCAAATCATTGACATAACTTAGAGAATTGGTCCCAGAATCCAGAAACCGTTCCAGAATCTAATGGTTCTTGAAAGATCATAACTAATGCCTCCACAATCTCTTCAGCCGCCTCTTACCAATTGCACCAGAAAATGGCCTGTCCCAATCCATGTTGCCAGATCCTGTGAGATATCTTTAAAGTTGGCCTCTCTCCAATCTAGAATCTCAACCCGTGGACCAGTTCTATCTTATTCCATATTCACTTTGATGCAGAGTTCCTTTGCACAAACTTTTGTCACCTGCCCTCTCTCATTCCCTAATAGCACATCAAGCAATGCAGACTCATTGGGACTTCTGTGTAATGATTAAGGAAACTTCCCCGAACACATTTGACAAAACTCTATCCCATCTATTCCTTAGGGGCTTAAGGGATGAGCCCAGGTGATGGGCTGAAGGGCCTATCTCTATTGTATACAGCTGTAATCACTCTCTTATTCCTTTATCTGACAGCTCAAATGTAAACACTGAAGCTTGTCAAATTGTTTGTAAATGTTCTACCAGTCTGACCTGTTGGAGTGGCCATGGAATCTGATGATAATCTGAGAACCATGTCCAAGGAATGTAGAAAGCAATTTCAGTAACACTTTACATCCTAATATTGTAAACTATTTCCAGTATGATATCTGCAGGTTTTTGTCTTCTTTTGCAGATTGGTTATCCGTCAATATTTGCATTTAGGTCACAGCCTGAAAGCTGATCATTCCCCTCCATAAATGATGACTGTCCGATCTGCTGAGTTCTTCCAGCATTTTGTATGTGTTGCTGTGGATTTCCAGTGTAACCAGAATCTATTTCATAAGTTCTATTGTATTGGTTTATTTTTCTGTAAATGCCTGTGAGAAAGTGAATCTCAAATTAGTATGAAGTTGAAAGTAAATTTACATCACCATATATGACCCTGAGATTCATTTTCTTGTGGGCATTCACAGTAAATCTATATAGAATAATAGCTATATAAGGGGACATATCAGTACGTCGATAATAAATTTACTTTAAACTTTTATTTCATATCAGTTGAAAGAAAATCTACTGTAATGTGCCAAAGATTTGTTAATATTTTCATTCTCAGTTAATTTCCTGCCTGATTCCAACAAACAGTCACGTCCAAGGTAATGTCTTATGAAGATAAGTTGAGTGAACTAGGGGTTTTTTCTGTGGTGAAAATATTGGAGTATAAAAGTTGCATTGTTTGCTGTGTAACCAAAACTATGTAGTCAGCTTTGAGTTTGCTATTTGCTATGCATGTATCCAATTTAATAGGAAAATGAAATCTTAAGAATGTAGAAGATAATGGTGTGTTAATGAGAGGTAGCTAAGAGATGTAGATTAGAACATGATTAAGTCAATGGGTAGAAACAATAGTGGCGGATGTACTTGTGATAACCAACTGTAGACCGATTGGATATGCTAATGCAACTAAATCAGGAGATTGCTATAAAAAGTGCTATGTACAAGGATCGGTGGGCAATCGGCAACTAGCTCAATGACTGTCTCAGCTTTGATTTGCAAATTAAAGTTTAACCCTTCTTGAAGAATCTTCTGCGTCTCCTGGTCGTTTGTGGGGCACGAGAAACCACGACAAGAAGAGGATCAGAGATGACTTGATCGAGGTGTATGAGATGATAGGCACAGATCAAGTGGGCAGACAGAGACTTTATCCCAGGGCACAAATGGCCAATTTTAAGGACATTGAAAGAATGTATCGGGAGGATGCCAGAGCTAGGTTTTTACTAGGAGTAGAGGCAGATACATTAGGGACATTTAAGCCACTCTTAGATAGGCACATGGGTGATAGGGAAGTGGAGGGCTTTGTGGGAGAGAAGGGTTAGGTTGATCTCGGAGTAGATTAAAAGGTCAGCACAATATGATTGGCAGAAGGGCCTGTACTGTGCTTAGTGTTTTGTGTTCTAATTACACACGTGTGGGTGTGTGGAGCAGCCTGCCAGGGTTGGTAGAGACAAATACATTAGGGACATTTAAGAAACTCTTGGATAAGTACATAGATGATAGAGAAATGGAAGGGGTAGATTAGTAGGAAGGAAGGGGTAGATTAATCGTAGAGTAGGTTAAAAGGTTAGCATAGCTCCTGGGCCAAAGAGCCAATGCTGTGCTGTAATTTTCTATGTTTTCATTATTACAATAGTAAACTTTACTAACAGGTAATTTTCAGTATAGAGAAGTGGGAAAATGATTTTGTAAGTAAATACTTTGACATAATCTAAACTATTCTGTTTTGTTTCTTGCAGAATGCCCCCGAGGGTGGTACGGACTAAATTGCCAGCAGTCCTGCCACTGCCCAAGTATGTGCCCCTGCCATCCAGTGACTGGTAGCTGTAATGCCACCCATGATTCTGACTTCAGTGACGACTTGTACAGAGGTAGTCCATACAGTGTTACTCCGATCAGCATTGCTGTAGTGTATCACCAGAACATTTGTCCCTTAACTGATCCTGCTGTTGTTTGGATTTAGATAACCTTCGCAAAGACAATTTGCTTTCATTTAAATAATGTTTGCAAAGCCACATTTTTAATATCCTATTTTGCATTATCTAGAGGCAGTATCAGTGATCCGACAACGGGTTTAGATAGGAGGTTCTGTCGTGTTAGCTCAGTAATAAAGAGGGTGTGATGCACATAGCGTGCAGGAAATTGTGGAGGTATTAATAATGATCACTAGATTCTGGAATGGTTCTGGACAACTGGGAAATTATAAATGTCACTCCAATCTTTAAGAAGGGAAGGGAATCAGAAGCAAGGAAATTAAAAGCCAGTTAGCCTCACTTCAGGTTGGGAAGATGTTGGTGTCGATCGTTAAGGATGTGATTTCAGAATTCTTGGAGGCTCATGATAAAATAGGCCATAGTCAGAGCAACACACGCAAAATGCTGGAGGAACTCAGCAGGCCAGGCAGCATCTATGGGAAAGAGTACAGTCGACGTTTCATCCCAAAAAGTCAACAGTACTCTTGCATAGATGCTTCCTGACCTGCTGAGTTCCTCCAGCATTTTGTGTGTGTTGCTCTGAATTTCCAGCATCTGCAGATTTTCTTTTGTATGTGTTTAGACCGTAGTCAGCATGGTTTCCTGAAGGGGAAGTCTTGCCTGGTCGATCTGTCGGAGTTCTTTGATTCTCCTTTCTCTATCCTGTTTGTTGTTTCCTCAGTGGGTGTTGTTTTCAGAAGACTTTTGACAAGGTGCTGCATGTGAGGCAAGAAAGGTTCTGGCAGTTGGTTGGTGTGCCACAGGGGTCTGTGTTGGGACCAATTCTTTTGACGCTATATGTCAAAGCAGCCAGTGAGAGGACAGGAAAATTTCTAATTGGGGAAGGACAAATT